>NC_137227.1:16172681-16190181 GCF_949987685.1 Ammodytes marinus
TGTGACTGTGTGTGTGTGTGTGTGTGAGACTGTGTGTCTGTGTGTATGTGTGTGTGTGAATCACCCTATAAAGGAATTACACAAGTACATTTTGACAATTTGCTTTCGATTTCAAAATCACGACGACATTAATTATATATATTTTCAAATGTAATGTAACCATGTCATCAGAAGCAAAGCAAGGTTTCAACCTCATTGAATTAATAACTGGCCGACATTGACCTCCATAAATATAACCATGGCATTCTTGGTCCTCCCTCTGTTTAGTTAACCTATAGTCTTCCCTTCCGCTTCTCATATTTCCAGCATTCGTCTCAGTTTAACGCTAAAGCATAACGGGGTCATTTCCTGTTTTTGTTCGGACTACTAAAGGCCCCAACCCTGCGTTCCAATCGGTTCCAATCCCCATACTATCTACTATTTAGTATGGTAGAATTTTTTTTAGGACGTCCCAATACATTCACGTCAATTGTAGTATGCTGAAAATACATAAATGCCCCACTAACTCCAATAGCATTTTGGAGTATTCGTCTTTATTCTTGACATTTATCGACATAATGAAAAAAAAAATCTTCCTTATCTGTTTTTTTTCTCTATCCTGTCTGTGGCCCTAAAACTCTTCTGTACTTTAGTATGTAGTGTAGTAAAAAGAAAGAGTACGTGATTTGGAACGCAGGTATAGTCTCCCCTTCCGCTTCTCATATTTCCAGCATTCGTCTCGGTTTAAAGCCTTTGAACGCTAAAGCATAACGGGGTCATTTCCTGTTTTTGTTCAGACTACTAAATACCCCAACCCTGCGTTCCAATCCCCATACTATCTACTATTTAGTATGGTAGAAAAAAAAACAATTAGGATGCTGCAAACTAACAAGATTCTTTTTATGGTCAAATGTAGTATGTAGAATAGCAAAAAAGAAAGACTATGTGTTAAAGTTCTGTGTATCTAAAAGACTTGCCCTGCGTTCCAATCCCCATACTTTCTACTATTTAGTATGGTAGAAAAAAGATTTAGGATGTCTTGATTCTTGTGGTCAGATTTAGGATGGTTAGAAATACCCGGATGTCCTACTTCATCCGACTGAGATTTTTAGTGTTGAAAGCAGCATCCTATTTGGGCGATTCTGACCCACAATCCAGTGCGCACGTGAAGTGACGTCACATCGACGAAGCCTCCGTATGAATACAAACGGGGATGTGACGGATATAAAAGCAAGAGGCAAGATCAAGGCGCGATGTTATGATGAAATAATTAAGTAAAAGTATGTCCCAATTGTAGCATACTGCATCCTAACTAGATTATTTGTATGATCAGATGTAGAATAGAGAAAAGAAAGAGTATGAGATTTGGAATGCAGGGTAAAACGCCAAGTCTGCAACGGAGAGGATGGAGGATCTCACTTTGTTTATTTGGTCTCAGCAAAGTTGAAATCTGGCAGAATTTTTTTTTCCTCTTTTAAACCGTCATTTAGTCGCAAAAATGACAAAAATAACCAAAATAAATGAAAATAAATGAAAATAAACGGGGTAATGAAAATGAGACTACACGTTTTCTATGACATTTAATCATTTGATGCATAAGAGCCACTTTTTATTTCTCGTCAACTCTCGAAAGAAAGTAAAAAAAACTGTATCAGGAAGTCCTCGAAATGTAACTGACACACTCACTGTCCGTTGAGGGCGAACTTGCCAAGTGTTAAGTGTGTGTTTGTGTGTGTGTGTGTTTGTGTGTGTGTGTGTGTGTGTGTGTGTGTGTGTGTGTGTGTGTGAGTGTGTGTGTGTGTGTGTCTGTCATATCCACTTAGAACAGCATCAGTGTTGTACTTGAATGTTTATAGAGGTTGTGTTGACCGCGAGCTTCTTCCAAAAGTGCTTAAGAAGAATGTTAGCTTCCAGGAAAGTTCCATTCAGTCTGTGTATGTGCTTCTCCTTAGAATTCTTTGATAACTATTGGAAGGGTCCGCCATTTTATTTTTTAAATTCGAGTTCCCCAAACTTAAAGGTGGAGTCAGTGATTCTGGAGAACGCTTGTTGTCAAAATCAGTGAATATCTCCTCACGATCCAGCTACCTTTCCCATACTGTGTTCACGCTGAAAAAAAAAATCCAATGTCATTACACAGCCTAGGCTCTATAAAACGGGCATGGTGCTATAGCTAGGATATGTTGCCCCCCCCCCTCTATTTGTTTACATACCAGCTTACAGAGCCTATGCTGTGTATTAACACCAGATTTATTGACAGGTAGCGGGAATCGTGAGGAAATATTCACTGATTTTGATTAAAAAAAAAGTGATTTTGACAACAAGCGTTCTCCAGAATCACTGACTCCACCTTTAAAGCCTCTTGGCACATTCCATCAAAGAAGGACTAGAAGATTCTAGAACCTTGGTATAATTCCAACGGAAGCATTTTACAGTCAATCTTCACCGTATCCATATCCATGATATAGGTCCATAGCAACGGGGAAAAAATTATCCATCGACAAAGTATTCATTAGCAAGAAATAACTGGCCGTAAAATGCCCCGAATTCCGCTCAATTGTCATTTCCCTTCAGTAGTCAGTCTGGGTCCGCGGTATATTCGCAGGTTTTCTCTTTTACCAGTCCAATCAGCGAACAGAAGACGTCACGACCAAACGTTATGCGATTGGTTGGCTGATCCAGGGTGGCACTGGGCAGATCCAATAGTTTTAAACTTCAACAGACACCCGCCTCCAAGTGAGTGAACGTTTGTCAATTGAGCGATTCCAGACCTTCTGTACAAATGAAATGAAGTAGGATGGTCTGGTTGGACCAGGCTAATGGCTTGTGTTAATGGGTCCACACATCGCACCGATAGCCATCATCATATAGTGGTGGATGACTTGGTTTTAGAGGACAGGACCTGTCTGAAGCGCCTCTTGAGCTCCTGCATGTTGGGAGATTTGGGTCGGGCAAGATGGAGGCCTCCTCTCCGCTTCTCCCCGTTACCGCCACCAAACGCTCGGATTACCTGGAACAAGAAAGACAAGGTGTAATGCCATGTAACTTTATTTAAAGGGGCACTGTGTAATATGACATCATCAAGAAAGTTCTAGAATGCAACGCTCCCTGGGTAACCCGACCCCTTTTGAATAATAACAGAAGCTACAGTGGACTTCAAGGACAAGAACAATTCTAAATTCTAAACAATGCACCTGATGACATTCCAAAAACATGGATGCCTCCATAAGACTTGCCTGCTCAATGTACAAAATGTAATATTAATATTTGTAATTCTCCGCTCGGGAGGATAATTCAGATTATTGGCAGAGGTGATTTTACACCAATGAGGACATATTTATGAATGAGGATATTGATTTTAGCTAATAAATTACTTAAAATGTTACACAGTGCCCCTTTAAACAGGCAAAATGTACACCAGTTACATTAACCTTGTTTAGAGCAAGTAGAGATGCATTGTACCAGGTTTTAGCACATTGCATTTCAAACCAAGTGAATTCATTCTGAGTATTAATTGTCTATATCACTTTGGATTCTGAAAGCAATCAACAATCTTTAGGTCATTGCTGGGAGCGTTTTCAGTTTGGACATCAGCGGAAGTGTTTAAACAACACCAGTGCCTGCTGTCCTAAAGATCTTTGCTAGCGTGTTCTAGTGCATTCGCGTTTGTTTAAAATGCAAGTGAAAGAGAGACGGCGGGCGGGATGCATGGCCATGAGGTAATGTATGTATATGTGACTATGTCGGAATAATAATGGTAATATGACCATGGTGAAGCAAAGTCAACTTTCCGGCCTGCCTGTAATTTGATCTACACAAGTTCTCGTCCTTTTCTGACCCGGCGAAGGCATTAATAACAACGATGTAAAAATAGTTTTGACTCCACTGAGGTTTGGTTTGTTGTTACATGTCGTTTATAATCACCAGAGGAAAAATTTGACTGTTTTATAAACATTCCCAAAAAGTTCCTCGTGGTCTATTTAATATGAGAAATATTGATTTATGTCGTGTGTGTGTGTGTGTGTGTGTGTGTGTGTGTGTGTGTGTGTGTGTGTGTGTGTGTGTGTGTGTGTGTGTTAAAACTGATATCGCAGACTGACGTTAAGCAGCTCACTCGAACACCAGAAAAGGAAACATTGGGTTTGTACACACCCAGATGAAATGACCCTCGGGGCAAAATGCTACTCAGTCCCATAGCGTGTGTGTGTGTGTGTGTGTGTGTGTGTGTGTGTGTGTGTGTGTGTGTGTGTGTGTGCTACAGACAGCTACATGTTAAACAAACCAATATATAAATGAATAAAAGGTCCCACCTCTTGACACAGATGAAGAAAGGTTGTGTGGACGCCCTCATGGTTTTCTCGGGCCGAGGCTTCGAAGTAAACGCCGCCTGTGAACAGAGGTGTGTGTGTGTGTGTGTGTGTGTGTGTGTGTGTGTGTGTGTGTGTGTGTGTGTGTGTGTGTGTGTGTGCGTGTGTGTGTGTGAACAGAGGGAAAGTTATATCAGGGCTGCTCTTATCTGACAAACATTCCTCATTCATTAGGCAGCATGCAGAATATAGCGTAGAAGGAGCCAGACATATTGGTGTGTGTGTGTGTGTGTGTGTGTGGCTGTTTTGGCGTGCATGTGTGTGTGTGTGTGTGTGTGTGTGTGTGTGTGTGTGCGCGTGTGCGGCTGTTTTGGCGTGCATGTGTGTGTGTGTGTGTGTGTGTGTGTGTGTGAGTGTGTGTGTGTGTTTGTGTGTGTGTGTCTGAATGTGTGTGTGTGTGTGTGTGTGTATAATTGGACGGTGCATTCGGAGGTTGAATCAACATCTACCAGATGCATTTCCTAATTGGCTACTGTGGGACATTCTGTGTGAAAGGCGTTTGCAGGGAAGGTGAGGACAGACAGCAGGGATTGAATAGACTGGGACAGTTCTGCATGCCAGACCTTACTAAAATACAAGTATGTAGGTACCAAGGCTGTGTTCACAAAGCCCTACTAACGTCCTACTCATACTAAAAGCCCTACTAACGTCCTATCATACTACTAAAAGCCCTACTAACGTCCTACTCATACTAAAGTCCTACTCATACTAAAAGCCCTACTAACGTCCTACTCATACTAAAAGCCCTACTAACGCCCTACTCATACTAAAAGCCCTACTAACGTCCTACTCATACTAAAAGCCCTACTAACGTCCTCATACTAAAAGCCCTACTAACGTCCAATTTGAGTAAGTGTTGGTTGTGTATGCGAGTTTGTGTAGGCCAGATGAGTACTAACTTCCGGGAAGATTTTGTGTATGGGATCGACAGGATACTTTTCCCACTCAATCGGCCAACAATGCATTGCGTCTTTTCAAACTATACAGAAGTTTTTTTTTAATTCTTTATTGCTTCTGCATACTTCAGTGTAAACGGTCCGACGAACCTCACTTACACAATGGATGGTTAGTAGACAGTATGTAGTATATACATGTTTAGTATGTAGGAGGGAGGACGTTAGTAGACAGTATGTAGTATATACATGTTTAGTATGTAGGAGGGAGGACGTTAGTAGGGCTTTTTGAACCCACAGCCTAAATCTACATGGCATAAGAACAAGAGAAGGATAATAAAAAGGAGGAGTTTAATTCCCACCTAGCGAAGCAGCTAGCGTCTCTCCCTCCTCCGCGGACACCTGTCTCGCTCGCAGCAGATCACTTTTGTTTCCGACCTGCAACAGATTACGGAATAGATTAGACTACAGGGATTATTAGGTGTGTGTGTGTGTGTGTGTGTGTGTGTGTGTGTGTGTGTGTGTGTGTGTGTGCGTGCGTGCGTGCGTGCGTGCGTGCGTGCGTGCATGCATGTGTGTGTGTGTGCGTGTGTGTGTGTGCGTGCGTGGGTGTGTGTTATTTATAATAAAATAATAAATTGTGCCCATCAAAATGGTGTGCTTCCAACACAGACATATTTGGTATGTTCGTGGGGAACTGGTCTAGACATAAATGAAAGATTTCGACAATTAAAATAAATTCCAAAATGTTTTGGTACAATGCAAAGTTCAGTTGGAAATGTCGGTGTTATGCTAGTAGCAGCTAATGTAGCATTTAACTACTACCTTTACACACACGCAAACACACACACACACCCCCCCCCCACACACACACACACAGACTCACCAGTATAACAGGTATGTTCCCAGAGGGGTGGATGCGTCTGACGTGCTGGTACAGCGGCTGGATTGTGCTGTAGCTGTTGTGATCCGTGATGGAGAAAACCAGCACGTAGCCGTCTGCCCAGTAGATCGACCTGGAGGGGCAGTCACTATGGTTACCACAGTTACATTATGGATATCAGTTCAATACTAAATTAAATAATAATAAACGTCTGACCTGTTGATCTGCTCCTGGCAGTACAGGCCCTCAGCGTCATCCTGAAATAACACACATATCACAGCATTTTTATTTATTATTATTATTATTATTTTATTTTATTTTTTTAAGTGTGTAAAAGCATGTAGTGGTGAGAGTCTAGATTGCAACGCTCCCTTGCTAACCGCGCACTTTTGGGAGAATTTACAGAAGCTACGGTGGCCTTCAAGGACAAGACGCTATAGTTACTAAAGTGTGTCCGTTCTGTGCCACTGTAGAAACATGACAGTGCAACATTCATACACTACACTTTATTTTTTTTAAGATATTTTTTTTTGCATTTTTATGCTTTATTGATAGTGTAGAGACAGAGTTGAAATGGGGCAGAGAGGGGAGTGACATGCAGTGAACGACCGCGGGCTGGAATCAAACCCGGGTCCGCTGCTGGCCGAGGCCCATGGGGGGGACGCCCTACCAACTGAGCTAAGGGCGACCCCTTCAATGTGTGTGTGTGTGTGTGTGTGTGTGTGTGTGTGTGTGTGTGTGTGTGGTCGTGTGTCCTCTGACCCATGGAGATGCCATATCAGCAAAACCTACATCTGGTTTTCCTCCTTAAATGTTCACAGCCGCTCAATGCATCGGCCTGACACTCCTTCAACTGAGTTAGCAGCAACACAGACAGGCAGGCAGGCAGACAGGCAGACAGACAGGCAGGCAGGCAGGTAGACAGGCAGGCAAGCAAGCACACACACACACACACACACACACACACACACACACACACACACACACACACACACACACACACACACACACACACACACACACACACACACACACACACACACACACACACACACACACACACACACACACACACACACACACACACACACACACACACTCACACACACCTGCTGGTTGAGAGTTTGAACTTCGTGACTCCCTAACCAACAGACCACCCAGGTGTCAGCTTGGGGCAACTCCTTGTCTCCTTCTACTCATTTTCGCACGTGATTTCCATGATTTTTTCAAAAGTGGATGTACACAGCCCTGGGCAGGGCAGTGGACATCCACTTTTCAATCTCTGTTATCTTTCTTCCCCAAGAGGAAATGAGCATTTACTAAAAGGCCTGGCTTCTGTAAACAGACCGCCAGCAGGGTGTGTGTCTGTCTGTCTGTCTGTCTGTCTGTCTGTCTGTCTGTCTGTCTGTCTGTCTGTCTGTCTGTCTGTCTGTCTGTCTGTCTGTCTGTCTGTCTGTGTGTGTGTGTGTGTGTGTGTGTGCAGAGTGGCACGTTGCACTCATTACGCTCATCAGATTGTCCTAAGAATCACTTCCTCTGTCTTCAAATACACATTCCTCAAATCGCTTTGAGATAAAAAAACAACAATGGAGATTTTCTAACGTCTGAATTTTGAAGCTTTTGATGAGTTTTCTGTTGATATAGCAACAGAGAGCAAAGGTCAAACAGATCCAGGTTGCGTTCCGAATCGCATACTCTTTCTTTTTTCTATTCTACATACTACATCCAACGATAAAAATAATCTAGTTAGGATGCAGTAGGCATACTATTGGGACATACTTTACTCTCTTATTTCATCATAACATTGCGCCTTGATCTTGCCTCTTGCTTTCATATCCGTCGCATCCCCGTTTGTTTTCATACGGAGGCTTCGTTGATGTTACGTCACTTCACGTGCGCACTGGATTGTGGGTCAGAATCGCCCAAATAGGATGCACTTTTCAACACTAACAATCTTGGCCGCATGAAGTAGGACATCCGGGTACTTCTAACCATCCTAAATCTGGCCACAAGAATCGGGACATCCTAAATCTTTTTTCTACATACTATATAGTAGAAAGTATGCGATTCGGAACGCAACCCCAGTGTTGATACACAGCCTAGGCTCTGTAAACGGGCATGATACACAACCTAGGCTCTGTAAACGGGCATGTGGCTAGAATGGTTACCTGCAGCGCCACACACGGTGTGTCTTGGATCTGTAGCGACACTTCCTCTCCATCTAGACCGACTTTCCTGGAGTAGAGAGCACCTGGATGGATAGATAGATGGATAGATGGATGGATGGATAGATAGATAGATAGATAGATAGATAGATAGATAGATAGATAGATAGATAGATAGATAGATAGATAGATAGATAGATAGATAGATAGATAGATAGATAGATAGATAGATAGATAGATAGATAGATAGATAGATAGATAGATAGATAGATAGATAGATAGATAGATAGATAGAAATAAATAACCTCTGCCATGACTTGACTGGATAGTTGGTGGGTTCATACCAGGGAATTTTTCCAGTTTGAAAATAGTCGGTTAGCAAGTGACAGTTATAAAGTTGTTTTTACTGCTATTAACCTAAAGCAATGTTTCATATATCTTATTACAGAACCTTGCTGAGCGTAAACTCACCTGTGTTATAGATAGTTAGATAGATAGATAGATAGATAGATAGATAGATAGATGGATAGATGGATAGATGGATAGATGGATAGATGGATAGATGGATAGATGGATAGATGGATAGATGGATAGATGGATAGATGGATAGATGGATAGATGGATAGATGGATAGATAGATAGATAGATAGATAGATAGATAGATAGATAGATAGATATTACAGTCTCACCTGTGTTTGCTTCATAGTCTCCGATGAACCTCTTGGTCAGAAACCTGACGATCAGAGCTGGAAAGACGTGAAACAACAAAACGAATGAGAAATTGACTTTAAGCAAATAACTGACAAAGGAAAGACAATCTAAATCATGTTTTTGTATTTGCAAGATCATTTTATCTATAGCACCCTGCAGACACAAAGCGATTACAAGTGCTTTACAGGGGCATAATACAACCGATAGACAATATTTTAAAGGTTAAACGAAATTTAAATAAATTTCAATAAGAAAATAAAAAAGTTACAGGTTAAAAGACGAAAGACAAGTCTTCAGCTTAGATTTAAAAGGGCTGAGAGAAAGTTTACTGGGAGTTTGTTGCTACACAATAAAAAATGCTGTTGTAAATAAAATAACCCAGCATTTTTTTTTTTTTCAAAGATATTTTTTGGGCATTTTTATGCTTTATTTGATAGTGCAGAGAGACAGAGGTGAAATGGGGCAGAGAGGGGAGTGACATGCAGAGAACGACCGCAGGTGGGAATCAAACCCGGATCTGCTACTGGGCCCGGCCCGGGAGGGGGACCCCTTACCAACTGAGCTAAAGGCGCCCCCAACCCAGCATTTTTAAGGGTGTAACTTTGTGTTCATTTGTACCTAATATGTGATGTAACTTATTGCAATTGTAAGTGTTCCTTTAGTATAAATCCGGCTCCAAAACAGCTGTTGTTGTTGCTGTAACCAATTGACCAATAACGATAAACTGAAACTGTTGTCAACATGTGTGACTGCTCTCTCTGTGACACGTGTTTTTTATTTGTCAGACTGTCATAGCAGAGAGATGAGCTAAACACACACACACACACACACACAGAAAGACAGACAGACAGACAGACAGACGCGCACACACACACACACCCAGAAAGACAGACAGACAGACAGACACACACACACACACACACACACACACACACACACACACACACACACACACACACACACACACACACACACACACACACACACACACACACACAGGAAAATGATTCACCAATACTCTGAAATCACATGTTGCAATCCTCTGGCATTGGTCAATGATTGTCTCATCCAATCTCTTGTTATTTTGGAATTCTGGACACGGCTTTTTCCTAACCCTAAGTGACTGAGGCCAGTTTTGCTTTCAGCTCTTTGACTAGTTAGAATTTAAGGTGACACACACACACATACGCACTCACACACGCGCACACACACACGCACACACACACACACACACACACGCGCAAACACACACACATCCTTCCTTCCAGAAGAAGAGATATTTGTATAAGTCCTAAAATCCTACATTTCCCACAATGCTTCACAGCATTCTTTCGTTAAATCCTCTTCCCCAATGAATTCATGGTGATGTTATATTGACATATAAACAATGGTGAATACATCACATTGAATAGATTAAATTAATCTTCACCACATCAATAATTATAATCCATAATATGAAAACATTTTGAGAGCTGACCAGTATGCCTACAATTTGATAATTATAGTTTTGTAAAAGTTATGAATGTAAGGCCTTTTAATTGTAATGGACTATTTTCTCACACACACACACACACACACACACACACACACACACACACACACACACACACACACACACACACACACACACACACACACACACACACACACACACACACACACACACACACACAGTATTTTCTTTACATTTTGGGCTTTGTGGCATATTCTACTGTTACTATATTGATCTGAACATTCGTTGCACAGCCGATTGTAACGAATACCAACTAGAGATAATAAACAAACTAAATAATTGGAACATAAATAGGCTGCGTGCAGAATGTCGCCCCCTGTCGTTCAGAAGTTGTGATGTTTTCTTTTTATCAAACATTTTCCACTACTTAGCCTCAGACATACCACGGTATTCCCACCTCTATTAGACAACTCCATACCACAAATACACTCCTAAAAATAACACGTAGCGTGATCACATCAATATGAATATCCAATCACCCATTTCCCCTACACAGTAAAATCCCCTATCATGCAACGGTTGAATCATAGTTTGTATGGGGGATATAAATCACTTTTTTTGGTTTAATTTGACATTTAATGTGAAATGGACCCTATATTTCTTCAAATACATTTCCCATAGATAGGCCTACTGCTAAAAATAAGAATTTGAGTGAGGAAAATGCCAGCCACCTTTTCTTACTACATTTAAGCCCTAACAAGGCGACTATTGAATTACTCACATGGACAAACTTAACTTTTTTAGTTGAATTTTAAGGCTAAATTCCCCCATTTTAAATGACATAGACCCATGTCTTTATTCCATCCATACCATATAGATAGGCTATCCCTCATGCCACTGTTGAATTACTTCGAGTGGTACACTTGTATATGTTTAGATGAATGTTGGGCTTAATTTGCCCCTTTACTTGACAGATACCCTATCTTTCTTACAGCCACCATTCTTACTACATTTAACCCCTTATACAACACGAAAAACTTCACTTTTTGTTGAATTTAAGGCTACATTTGCCCTTTTAAGTAACCTAAACGCTATAGCCTATTTCATCCATATACCATAATATACCTACCGGTTTTGCCGACGTTGCTCGCGCCCAGCACCACTATCTTGACGGTCTTGTTGGGCAGACAGTCGAGCAGCGGATACTCCGGTATGGGAACCAGCAGAAAGTTCCCCGACCCTCCGCCACTGCTTAGCCCACTCATGGCTCCCGATGCGGGGTCGCCTCCGCCAGTCAACCGCATCGAGCTCTCCGCTTCTCTCACTCTCTTCTCCGCAAATCAAGTCTGTTTTGGGGGATAAAAAATAGGCCGATATCTCCTCTCTATCTCTATCGCTATCTATCTAACCAGCGAACGCCCCTCCTTCGGTATAAATAAATCCAGCGGTTAGTCTGTGTATCCCGTTATCTTGTTCCAACGGGGATAGTAATTCTTTTTGAGAGAGAGAGAGAAAAAATCAAAAATGTTTTCCAAATTGTTCTTCCACAAAAAGTTTTTTTTTTTTTATTCCTCTGTGGAGGTGTCAGCAAATATAACACATATATATAGCCTATATATAACGCTTAAACGCTATTTAGCAACTCGGGGTTTCCCTATAGTATAGGCTATGGTGGAGGCATTAATAAGTAGCCTAAAGTTATCTAGTGCTACGGTTCCCAGCTTTTCCAGATGCGTCTGAGTGCCGACAGACAGACAGAGAGAGCGAGGGAGGGAGAGAGCGAGGGAGAGAGAGAGAGCGAGGGAGGGAGGGAGACAGAGCGAGGGAGAGAGAGAGAGCGAGAGGGAGGGCGAAAGACTTTGAACCATCCCCTAATATTCCCATGAGTACAAACTAAATACGGCTCCTCTTTCAGCCTTAAAGATACCATAAGTCTTCCTGAATAAACAAGGACGTTGTGGTTTTTAATAACACACACACACACACAAATACACACAAACACACACACACACACACGCACAAACACACACACACAAATACACACAAACACACACACACACGCACACGCACACACGCACTGCTGCCATGTCACCCACTAGTTGCAATCGAACAATATGGGAGTGTTATGACAAATTCAGTCACACACACACAGGCTTCAAAACATTTACATTCTTGGTGAGTCTGAAAAAGAGGAGTGATAGGAGTGGTGTGTGTGTGTGTGTGTGTATATGTGTGTGTGTGTGTGTGTGTGTGTGTGGTGTTGTTACTTTTTATGCCACCAGGCGAATTGATTAAGAATAAAAAGTCAATTTTGAGATATAACTTCCATTAACATTTTTTTTTATTTTTTGTCAATCAAGGTCGTCTGATTATTCCAAGCCAAGCAAATTATTTATATTCCAATAATAAATCTGTATTTATGTACACATTGAACATCTCTCGTTACACACACACACACACACACTCCCAAAATGAACAATCGTCAAAATATCCAACAGCTGTCTCGTCTACACAACAATGGTAGACTAGTAGAAATCAATTGAATATATATATTTATATATAAAAAAAAAAATAACACACAAGTGAAACATCTAAGGAAAAAAAGAAGTTAACATAAACATTCAGAATTAGAATATTAAAAGTATTTTAAATAAAATAAAAAATAAAAATTTGGTTTTAACACATTGGGTTAAAACCAAAACATTTCAACCATTCCGTGACAGTTACATTTACACATTCCGGAACCAAGCATATCCATTAAACTGCATTTTAGGTGAGACGGCATCATAACTCGGGGTGTGACAATAGATCGATATGATATATAGATCGATATATAAAGTAATCGGGCGAAAAAATCGAATATCCTCGTCTTTAATATATGCTTTTATTTTGACGATATTTCTGCAGGTCTGTGTGTGATGCTATTTACTGGTGTGTGTGTGTGTGTGTGTGTGTGTGTGTGTGTGTGTGTGTGTGTGTGTGTGTCATCAATCTTAGGCCATGGAATCGTATAAAAGTAGTTTTGGTGCAGATTTTTGATATCTGATGTCTGTCTGTGTGTCTGTCTGCCTGCCTGTGTCTGTATGCCTGTCTGTCTGTGTGTCTGTCCGTCTGCCTGTCTGTCTGTATATTGTTGTCCAATAAATCGATCTAAAATCATATCGCGATTGACACCCCTAATCATGACCAGCCCTGTCGCCTTCTGTCAACCAAGTAACGCGCTGTTGTGCTGTTGTAATGTTTATTTTATACTGTGAGTAAAACGAAAAAAAAATGTCCTCGAAGTATGAACACCTCATTTGGTATAATATGAAAGCACACAGTCTCACACAGGAGGAGTGCACTGGTTCTATTGGTACTCCGATACAACCGGCGTTTTCAAGTCATTTGCAAAAACCATTAAAAAAAAAAAAAATGTACTTTTGTTTCAAAGCTAGATTCGTTTTTATGGCCAGATGTAGTATGTAGAATAGAAGAAAAAAAAAAAATCCCTTTTGAGTAGATTGGTTGAGTTTTAAAGAGCAGCACGGAGAGGAAATAGTGTCGACTTTGAAGCCCCAACCGATTGAATGTAGGAAAGTAGGCGGGATCACATAATCTGAGACTATTGATAAGAGGTGCCCTACTCCATATGGTGCTTTTTCAGGGCTATCAGAAACCCCCCCATCTGTATTTTTAATGTACATTTTAAACATTCGGATAATACTTGTGACCCAAATGCCACCTGGTCACTCAACTACTGTAGAATATAAACACCTTAAAGAGGCTACGCACTGCAACTTTAAAAGCTTACACATGGCAAGTTTTCCATTCTGCTACAGTGTGTGTGCTTGTGTGTGTGTGCTTGTCTGTCTGTAGGGGAGCCTCAACCATCGCATTGGCAGTGTTAAAACACAAGTCAGAAAAAAAAAACATCAAACTATATTTGGTTTGTTTGTGCGTTTAAACGAAAACAGAAAGTGTAAGAATAAGGTTGTGGTAGATTGGCAGTGTCAGGATGGGGGGAGCTAATACACACTTTTAAAATGGCTACCGTTTCTCTTTCCTTTAGCGCATTTTAAAAACCTGTTTGAAAGTATTAAATAGTGCTATGAGGAACTTTCAGTTTGTGTTAATTCTAGCGCCCCCCTTTGGACCAAAGCGGTAGTGTTTTTACTACACCAGCTGTAGTTCCTGGGTGAGCGTATACCCATGACAAAGGCATTAAGAAAAACTATATAAAAACAGCATTCTCTGCACTGATGGTCTCGTTTGCTGTTACATGTCATTTATGATCATCAGAGGAAAAATTTGACTGTTTCAGAAATATTTAAAAGTTCCTCGTAGCAGCTTTAAAATCACTTTTTTTGAATAAAGAATGACTTTTGAATCCCTATTTAAACTACTGGGACAAACACAGCCTTCCTCTCTGCATTATACATATGACATATCGTCACATACTGCCATATCAGTGTCACTCTGCAACACTTCCATTTAAGATTGTGTGGAGTGAAAAACATGTTACGTAAAAAATGGGGTTTGACTCCCTGCCAGTGCTGCAGCTGTCTGAGCAAAACACTTAAGCAAGACGCATGAGACGTTTGCCCGCGTGTGATCGGTGGCTGATAATATGAGTTTGACCAGCTGTGTGTGTGTCTGTGTGTGTGTGTGTGTGTGTGTGTCCAGAAATAAAGCTTTTAATAAGGAACTAAACTCAACATTCTCCACGATGTAGTGTGACAGTTTGGTTGTCAGAACTTAAAAAAGGTGCTCCGAGGAAACTTTTTTTTTTTAAATAATTATTTAAAAAGTGGTAAAAAGCAAAAGAGAATCAGTCCTTGTATGAGATTTCTCAGCCTATGTCTCTGTGTGGTCCTGTATGTGGGTTTCATTTCACGCCCTGCCCATAACACTGTATATTGTTGTTGTTAGCACCACTTTAATGTCACAAACACTGCAAACTGCATCGCCGCGCTGCACTCAAAGTCTACGCTCGAGCCACTCAATCGGTACAAAGTTGTGTCAGTGGTTTGGTTGTCATGTCAACAAAGCTGTCAGATATTCGTTCCTCTGTCTTAAAAGTATTGTTTAGGGGGTTGGGGTGCGGAAACGAATGGTACCCGTGTGTAAGCGTGAAAGCTAATTAAGCCTGGAATAATATGCGCGCACACACGCACACGCACACACACACACACACACACACACAAAGATAATTAACGTTGAGGAAGAAGACGTGATGATGACACCGTCGGTTGGTTGCAGTCAGAAGTTGTCGTTGTCGGAAACAGTTGTTTGGTTACTGTGCGTCGTCGTCATGACAATCCCAAACAGTTTGTTCTTGTTTAACCTCCAGAGAAATGGAACGCACACGCCGATGTCAGCCTCTTGGATTAGAGTTTTTTTTTTTAACTTTTTTTAACCCCCGACCGTTTCAACTGACCCCACCCCAGTGCCCCAAGTGTTACAAATTCACACTGCACTATGCCAAATTGTTATTATACATTTTTAAATAAAGTAAAAAAAAAAAAAAATAAATCTGCCTTTTTGTTTTGTTTAGTTTTGTTTGTAAAAGGTGATTTTTATTTTTATTTGTTTGCAGTGTTATGTGTTATTTGGGCTCAAGGAGGGTTTTGATTGGTTGTTAATCCAGGAGGCTGCCATGGCGACCTTGGAACACGTGTCACCCCATCATCGGCGTGGCGACTCCCGTTTAGCAAAGCCACACGGCCTGCAGAAGGGAACAGAGCCTGGGATACTTTATAGGAGCGTGTCCAATAGCTCTCCGTTAGCTTCACCCCTTACTCTCTGTTGTGAGTGACAGTCTCTCTCTCTCTCTCTTTCGGTTGTGGAACACTGTTTATCTCTGTGTGTCTCTCTCTCTCTCTCTCTGTGTAGTGAGTGTCTCTCTCTCTCTCAGTCTCTGTATTGTGAGTGAATTTCTCTCTCTCCCTCTCTCTCTCTGTATTGTCAGTCTCTCTCTCTCTCCCTCACTCACTCTCTCTCTCTGTATTGTGAGTGTCTCTCTCTCTCTGTATTGTGACTGTCTCTCTCTCTCTCTCTCTCTCTGTGTATTGTGACTCTCTCTCTCTCTCTCTCTCTCTGTCTCAGTCTCTGGACTGGTAGAACAGGATGTATCCAGACTCAGAGTTCTTGGAAATGTCCGACGTCAGACCGTAGAATTCCTCGATCGCCTGGGCGTCGATTTTCTACCAGAGAAGAAGAAGAAGAAAAATAAAATCAATCAATAAATCGATCACCTTTGTTTTCACTGGAAAGACACTGACGTTTCCCTCAGTTACAGTGAGGACGAGTGTACACAATACACACAACTACAAGGATAACATATAATGAACTGAGAAAACAGAAATAAAACAGGATAACAATTAATATATATATTCATTTAAATAAAGTATATAAAATACAAAAAAAGAGCAAGAATAAAATAAGCTGTTGTCCCTGGGTGAGCGTATACCCATGACAAAGGCATTAAGAAAAAAGATTTAAAAAAAATAGCATTCTTTGCACTGATGGTCTCGTTTGCTGTTACATGTCATTTATGATCATCAGAGGATTTTTTTTTTGCCTGTTTCAGAAATATTTCAAAGTTCCTCGCAGCACCTTTAAATTTCAACATTTATCTTTAAAATTTGAAAATGTATCTTCATCTTAAAGGGGCACTGTGTAACATTTTAAGTAATGTGTTAGCTAAAATCAATATCCTCATTCATAAATATGTCCTCATTGGTCAAATCACCTCTGCCAATAATCTGAATGATCCTCCTGAGCGGAGAATTACAAATATTAATATTACATTTTGTACAAGTCTTATGGAGGCATCCATGTTTTTGGAATGTCATCAGGTGCATCGTTTAGAATTTAGAATTGTTCTTGTCCTTGAAGGCCACTGTAGCTTCTGTTATTATTAAAAAGGGTTGGGGTTACCCAGGGAGCGTTGCATTCTAGAACTTTCTTGATGATGTCATATTACACACAGTGCCCCTTTAAGCATCAAAAGTGCATGTTGTTCGTACACTACACTCTAAATGGTTCTGAACTTCTCTAGGCACAAA
>NC_137227.1:16197681-16205181 GCF_949987685.1 Ammodytes marinus
CAGAGCGCAGGGTCAGCCATAGTACAGCGCCCCTGGAGCAGTTCGGGGTTAAGTGTCTTGCTCAAGGACACAATGGTAGAGATGGTGGGCACCGTAGATGTAATAGCAGCCACCACTAATTTTACTACTGACACCCTCCTGTCCGGTGACGGGGATCTAACCAGAGACCTCATGGTTACTGGGAGGAGGAACCAGAGACCTCATGGTTACTGGGAGGAGGAACCAGAGACCTCATGGTTACTGGGAGGAGGAACCAGAGACCTCATGGTTACTGGGAGGAACCAGAGACCTCATGGTTACTGGGAGGAGGAACCAGAGACCTCATGGTTACTGGGAGGAGGAACCAGATTCCTTATGGTTACTGAGGAGGAACCAGAGACCTCATGGTTACTGGGAGGAGGAACCAGAGACCTCATGGTTACTGGGAGGAGGAACCAGAGACCTCATGGTTACTGGGAGGAGGAACCAGAGACCTCATGGTTACTGGTCGGCCCCCTTCCCTCTAGGCCATCCTACAACCCTGTTTCATTCATATAGCCGAATATCATAATACTAAAGTAATGAATGAATAGTGAATGGTGTGGATGCAGGAGGATGGTGAATGGTGTGGATGTGTTTACCCCGTCACTCCCCCCTCCGTTGTGCAGCAGTTTTCCGTTGCTGTTCTGTCTCTCGTGGCCCTTCTCCTCCTGCAGCAGGTCTGCGATGGTGTTGAGCAGGTAGTTGAGGAACTCATGGGCGTCCTGCTGCATGTAGTTATCAAACAGCTCTGAGAGGGGAGACAAAATAATGTCCGTCAGATTTTTTTTAATTTTTTTTTTAAAGTTACGCAGTACACCTTTAAGTTTGTTTATATTGATTTAGAGAGAGAGTATTTGAATTCATGGCCTGGACCGAATGGCCCCCAATTGACGCACGCCGCACGGATATAAATAAATGCACAGAGAGGCAGAGGGATGTGGGATAGACGGAAGAATATGTGTTGAAAAAAGAGAGAGAGAAAAGAGAGGGAGACAGTGGGGAAAGAAAAAATAATGTCCGTCAAAAAAATCTATTTGTCGTCATTCCTGTTGTTCTAGAAGTCAATGTATGTCTATCATATACTGTGGGTAAGGTAAGGGGTAATGTAATGGGTATGTACTTGAAAGTGTGTTTATTCAGTTATGGGAATAACCTTAAAGGTTCAGTAAGCGGAATGGTCAGTTTAGCTAACTTCCTGTCAGTTACTGCAGTTAGCAGTCCCCTCGCTCGTCCCTACGTCACCACATTAATGCACTGCGGTCTTCAAACAGCGAGTTATCTAGCACCATCTCAGATAAGTAAGTGTGATAAAACATGATAAAAATCAAAACAGACATTGGGAAGGATTTTTACCTGCTCCGCCATTGTAGGCACATAAACATTCACACAACTGTCGCTCTGCGTGCACCGTCAGTGAGACGGGTGCCGGTTTGTAGCGTTCTCTCTTCTGATTGGATATCAGTTTCGGGATCCCCCGAAAAGTTTATTAGCCGATTACATGCAGAGCAGCTGACTGAGAGATCGGCTTTATAAAACGCGCACACTATATAAGTGATCACTGTATGAATAAAGAGCGAATTAACACTTATATTAACATAAATAAATTGCTTACTTCACCTTTGAATTTTCACTTCTCTGGCAAAGTTACATAGTGCACCTTTAAGTTTGTTTATATTTTTTTTTAGAAATGCCTTAATGATGATTGGATGTTGAAGTTTTTCACAAAAGACTATACATGAATTTCTCACGTGTGTGTGTGTGTGTGTGTGTGTGTGTGTGTGTGTGTGTGTGTGTGTGTGTGTGTGTGTGTTATTATGCAAATATTCTATCATGGCGCACGAATGCCCCCAATTGACTCTTATTCACCCTGGTACGAGGATTTAAATGGCGTGGATAGGCAGAATATGTGTTGAAAAACAGAAAGAGAGAAAGATAAACGACCTCCACATATGTGTGTGTGTTTGGCGTGGAGAACTAGAACCAATTAAGATGGCCGCTTCGTTTTCATCTCCGGGATTTTGGCTGACTTTTCATATTTCCACAGCTGTGCAATTAAGCTGAGCTGACACACACACACACACACACACACACACACACACACACACACACACACACACACACACACACACACACACACACACACACACACACACACACACACACACACACACACACACACACACACACACACACACACACACACACACACACACACACACACACACACACACACACAGTCAAGTCTTAATAGGAATAACTGGTGATAGAATATTTCACATTTCACATTTCTAAAAACAGCTGCTGGTGGATGAAAGGTCTTCCGGAGAAACACACAGAAACGCGTTTGAGCTACTGACAGACTGAGCAGCTGTGTGTTCTGGCAGAGCTGTGTGTGGAATCTAGACTCTCTACTTCTACGTTTCATTTCGATGGATGTATTCCTTAGTGAATGTTAAATGGGTGAATGGACTCTTATACAGCTCTTTTCCCTGGTTTTTCCACAGACTCAAAGCGCTTTACATTGTTTTGTACACATTCACCCAATCACACACACATTCATACACCGATAGCAGCAGCAGCTACCACGCAGGGTGCAAGCTAACTATCGGGAGCAGTTTAGGGTTCAGTGTCTCTTTGCCCAGGGACACTTGGACATGTGGCGGGGAGACGGGGGATCGAACCACCGACCCTGTAACCCAGTGTACGACCGAGTTAGTATGAGTAGGACGTTAGTAGGGCTTTTAGTATGAGTAGGACATTAGTCTGGCTTTTAGTATGAGTAGGACGTTAGTAGGGCTTTTAGTATGAGTGGGACGTTAGGGCTTTCAGTATGAGTAGGACGTTAGTAGGGCTTTTAGTATGAGTAGGGCGTTAGTAGGGCTTTTAGTATGAATAGGACGTTAGTAGGGCTTTTAGTATGAGTAGGACGTTAGTAGAGCTTTTAGTATGAGTAGGACGTTAGTATGAGTAAGACGTTAGTAGGGCTTTTAGTATGAGTAGGACGTTAGTAGGGCTTTTAGTATGAGTAGGACGTTAGTATGAGTAAGACGTTAGTAGGGCTTTTAGTATGAGTAGGATGTTACTAGGACGTTAGTATGAGTAGGACGTTAGTATGAGTAAGACGTTAGTAGGGCTTTTAGTATGAGTAGGACGTTAGTAGGGCTTTTAGTATGAGTAGGACGTTAGTAGGACGTTAGTATGAGTAGGACGTTAGCAGGGCTTTTAGTATGAGTAGGACGTTAGTCGGGCTTTTAGTATGAGTAGGACGTTAGCAGGGCTTTTAGTATGAGTAGGACGTTAGTCGGGCTTTTAGTATGAGTAAGATGTTAGTAGGGCTTTTAGTATGAGTAGGACGTTAGTAGGGCTTTTAGTATGAGTAGGACGTTAGTAGGGCTTTTCGAACCCAACCCAGGAGACCCCCTATCCATCACACTACATGATGGCAGCGCGTACCGTTCTCTTTCCTGAGCCGGGAGATGAACTTCTTGGGCGGGATGACGCCCACCTTCTTCTTCTGCGTGGCGATGCTGTTGAACAGGTCGGACAGACAGGTGAGCAGAGACTCCTTACGCCGAGGCTGCACCTTGGAAACAACCAACAGCTGTTAATCATACACATAGAGATCTAAATGAAATGTTAAAGGAGAAGTAAGTGATATTTTTGGTTAAAGGTGCTGTAAGCGGAATGGTTCTTTTAGCTAACTTCCTGTCAGTTACTGGAGTTAGCAGTCCCCTCGCTCGTCCTTACGTCACCACATTAATGCACTGCGGTCTTCAAGCAGCGAGTTATCTAGCATCATCTCAGATCCATAAGTGTGCTAAAACATGACTCCTCCATTGTAGGCGCATACACATTCACCCATCTGTTGCCCTGGCGTGCACCGGCAGTGAGACCATGGAGTGTATATAGTATATATGAGTGAGACGGGTGTCGGTTTGTAGCGTACTCTCTTGTGATTGGATAACATTTTTGTGATCCTCCAATAAGTTTATTTGCCGATTATATGCAGAGCAGCTGACTGAGAGATCGGCTTTATGAAACGCGCACATTATGTAAGTGATCACTGTATGAATAAAGAGCGATTTAACACTTATATTAACATAAATAAACCGCTTACTTCACCTTTAATATACGTGTTAAGTCTCTCTATATTCATACAGCAATCACTTAAACAGAATGTGTAGTTCATGAATGATGACTCGCTGCTCTCCATCGCGGCACTATCTGGTGAAGACGGCTGTGTGTTCATGTGGTGGTGACGTAGGGACGAGGGAGGGGACCGCTAACTGCTAGTCACTGACAGGAACTTAGCTAAAGGGACCAAATCACTTACTGAACCTTTAAAAAGGTGCTACGAGGAACTTTTAAATGTTTCTGAAACAGTCTAATTATTCCTATGATGATAATAAATGACATTTATTTTGAGTTTTCTGTCACAGTGTTTCCCCTAGAATTGTTTTTAGGCCCGGTGGTAAAAGCTGATAAAGAGTATGCGCGCGGCGTGCGTACCAAATTTGTAGTAGAAATTGACCAAAACTAACCGTATTATGGATGAGCCTCTTTTGACAGCCCGCTACAAATCAGGGCATAGGGTTATGCCTTCACATTCGGTACGTTTGTACATTTTGTGTTTCCCTCAGGATTTTTTGAGACTGCTGGGGGAGAATGGACCTTCTAGTGGGGTCTTGGGGCATGCCCCTGCGGAAGAAAACCTTTACCTTTTTAAAGTTAAATGCATCAAACTGGTGCACTTTGAGAAGCTAAATCTGATTTTATTTTTTTTGCTCTGTAAACAGCTGTCATATGTCCTGCCTAAAACAATTTTATGGAATAATTTGGAGACACAAGCCATATAAACTATTGAAGAAAAACACATAGATATGAAAATAAAATACAATAAACACGAAGACCTAATATAGACAGGTATATCCTGTCTAGTATTAATTTCTGGAATAATCTGGATCATGAAACATTTTCTTTAATTTATCAAATATTAATTTAAAATAAATGAATTAACCTAGGCTACACATCATGATTAGCCTATCAATCAAAATGTGTGCAAAATAAGCAACATTTTGTATTCTGACCCATTATATTTCATGTAGCCTAGTTCTCAATTTAAAACATAAAAATAAAGTAGCATTGAAAATACCAAAAAATAAAGCTTGTAGGGCTACTATAGCCTGCTGTTTTCAAGATAACTTGCTGCGCTGTCTCAGCTGTTGATACAGATTGGTTGCCATGGCGACGTAGCAAATTTAACTTTCTAAGTTTTGATCATCACTTTTTCCTGTTCAACTCCCTGTTACTGAGTCCTAAATATCTCCAGTGTAGCCTATGCCATGGACCTATAAAGGAAGGTTCTTTCTCGTCAGTTTCCCTGTTTGACATGTGCGCTCCGAATGCACACGTGCATCGCGCGGCATAGCGCAGACTAAAAAAAAAAAAAAAAAAAAAGATTAATATTTTTTTTTTTTTTTTTTTTTTTTTTTTTTTTTTTTTTACTTTTTTTTTTTTTTTTTTTTTGGGCAGCTGTTGGCCTGGCGGGGGTCCCGTTGGCCTGGCGGGCCCGCCAGGCCTGTATAATGGTAGGGGAAACACTGTAAATGTGATTTATGATGATCAGAGGAAAAAATTTGACTGTTTCAGAGATATTTAAAAGTTCCTCGTAGCTCCTTTGAGAGCATTTTTTGAGCATTAAAAATCAGCTGCCGACAGTAACAAACAAACGCGTGTGGATTTGTGGATACAGCTGGTGTGTGTGTGTGTGTGTGTGTGTGTGTGTGTGTGTCTCTCATCACTTACCTTGTAGGCCAACACCTTTTCCCTGAACGGCCGACAGAAGTACAGCGCCTGCAGCACCGAGTTACAGTAACACGTGTTGCCAAACTGGAAAACAACAAACACACACAAAGGAACACGTTGATTGACACGGAGAGATGGAGAGATTGTGGTTCTCGGAAGGGTAGAAAGAAGCGAGTGATGACAAGTAGAGTGATGAAGCATAGAAGGGTATAGACTGATAAGCCAGAGAAGGATAGAATAGAGTGATAAGCCAGAGAAGGATAGAAGCTCTCTCTCTCCCTCTCTCTCTGTCTATTTCTCTCTCTCTCTCCATCTCTCTGTCTCTCTCTCCCCTCTCTCTCTCTCCATCTCTCTCTCTCTCCATCATTCGGTCTCCCTCTCCATCTCTCTCTCTCTCCGTCTCCCCCCCTCTCTCTCTCTTTCTCCATCTCTCTCTGTGTCTCTCTCATTTGTATGGAGTGATAAGCCGGCATAGAAGGATAGAAGCGAGGGATGAGGTATAGAAGGATAGAATAGAGTGATAAGGCATACATCAGGTCGGCAATACGTCATCGAAACAATGGCGTTTACAGCATAGAGAGTGACGGCGCGATCGTTCAAAATAAGCCGTCATAGCTCAAATCTGCAATGTCCAGAGCTGTTGTGTGGTTAACAGCAGTAAAACGACAAACATCATCTTTTTATTCCTTCACCATGCCCCCAAAATATCCCTAAAGCAACTAACTTCTTTACCTATGGTCTTTTTCTTTTTGTGTTGTTTTTGAAATCCAATTTTGCATTATAGTCGATGGGACGTGCGCTTTGGTTTCCCCCCAACGTGGGTGGGGCCACAAGAGTTCTGTCTAGATGATGTATTGCCGACCTGATGTATAGATGGGTCGGGTGGCAGTGGCGAAGTGGGTAGTGAGATCGCCTCTGGGAGTGCAGGGTCGGAGGTTCGATTCCCCACCTACCCGCCACATGTCAAAGTGTCCCTGGGCAAGACACTGAACCCCAAATTGCTCCCGATGGTTCAGAGAGGTAAGAAATGTAAAGCACTTTGGGGCTGAGAAAATTGGCTAGCAAGCGCTCTATAAGTCAAGTCCATTTACCATTTAGAAGGATAGGAGCGAGTGATGCGGAATAAAAGGATAGAAGCGAGGGATGAGGGGGGTAGAATAGAGGGATAGAATGGAGTGATGGAAGACTCACGTTGACCAATCCAAAGTAGTGTTCGTTAACGGGGAACTGTTCCGGTCCAATCTCCTTTTCCAAGGCAGAGGCATTGGCGCCCTAGAGAGATAAGAATAGATACATTCAGTGTGTGTGTGTGTGTGTGAGTGTGTGTGAGTGTGTGTGTGAGTGAGTGAGTGAGTGAGTGAGTGAGTGAGTGAGTGAGTGAGTGAGTGAGTGAGTGAGTGAGTGAGTGAGTGAGTGAGTGAGTGAGTGAGTGAGTGAGTGAGTGAGTGAGTGAGTGAGTGAGTGAGTGAGTGTGTGAGAGTGAGTGAGTGAGTGTGTGTGTTTCGGTGCATGTTTGTGTTGAAAATAAATGTGGTGTTGATGACACATACTGTACATACTACATAGTCTATGCTCTGTAAACAAATGGGCCCAACTGTAGCAACAAGCAACAAGCCCGTTTACAGAGCCAAGGCTGTGTATACTATATTAACACCCGATTTTGGACTGTTTCAG
>NC_137227.1:16210181-16212681 GCF_949987685.1 Ammodytes marinus
GACCAATCTGGATTTTTTTCTTCAATCTTCATGGGAAATGCTCTTAATGACAATATTTTTTGGGGGGAATTTGGTAGAAATGTTTTCAGTAGTTTGTAGAATGAATCCAAAATGTTCATTTTACTCAAACATAATAATAAGCACTATAATAAATATTAAAACGAGCGACACTGAACATTTGGAGTGGTCTCTTAATATTGTTGGGCTGTAGCCTATATAACTCATCTCCCCAGAAGACTCGACAATAGCAACAACACCGTGGCAGTTTGACATTTAATTATTTGCAGGTAGGTGGAACATTCGGGTCTTAACACACACTTGGAAAGACATATTACATAATAACATATTTTAAAAACACATTACCATTCACTGGCAAAAAAAAGACAAAAATATATTTTGTTTTAAGAGGATGATGTGTGCGGTAAAGGACGGATATCTGGATAAATATTTTTTTTGTGTGTGTGTGTGTGTGTGTGTGTGTGTGTGTGTGTGCGTGTGTTTGTGGCGAAGAAATATAACGTCAAGATGTAGGAAAATATACTATAAAAAAAATATTTAAACAACAAAAGAGGCCGGATGCAAATATCTGTACACTTCCTAAAGTTGCTTGGCACGTACACCAAACCCTAATGCATATACAGTATAGCACGATGTATAATGTTATGATTGTGTGTAAACTAGATGGTAGGATTAAAATGTGTAAATTGAGCTGAAGTGGTGAATGTCGCCCCCATGTGGCGAAAGAGAAGATAACTAGGCCTATAACTTTTACACAGCTCCGGCAAAAATAAAGAGACCAGTCTGGATTTTCTTAAATCTTCATCTCTACATAACTTATTGAAAATGCTCTTAATGACAAAACATGTATTGGGAATTTGGTAGAAATGTTGTCAGTAGTTTATATTATAAAACCAGAATGTTCATTCTACTCAAACATATGCCTATAAATAGTAAAACGAGAGACACTGAACATTTGGAGTAGTCTCTTAATTTTTTCCAGAGCTGTATCTTAGTTTTTTCTCAACGCTTAAAGGTGCTCTGAGGAACTTTCGGTTTGTGTTAATTCTTGCACCGTCTTTGGACAGAAGCGGTAGCGTTTGTACTACATCAGCTGTAGTTCCTGGGTGATACACCGATGGCAGCGGCTGCCATGCAAAGCGCTGTCTGAACCATCGGGAGCAGTTTAGGGTTCAGTGTCTCTCTGCCCAGGGACACTTGGACATGTGGCGGGGAGACGGGGGATCGAACCTCCGACCCTGCAACCCAGTGGACGACCGCCCGCCCTAAAAACTTTGCCACTGCCGGCCAATATTAAATTCACATATAAAAAAATGTAAACAGTGGTTATAAGTATCTCAAACGTTTAAAAAAATAAAATAAACTTATCAACCAGATTCAACCTGGAGGTCGAGATGTCTTTTGAAATGCAAAAGTCCATGAACAAAAGATGCTGAAAAATGAAAGTTGTTTATTATAGTATTGTATTGTAGATACGACTTACTTTGAACATATAGCTTATTGCAGGCGGAAAAAACAACAAAGAAGTGTTAGTCCATGGAAATAGACACGTGTGTGTGTGTGTGTGTGTGTGTGTGTGTGTGTGTGTGTGTGTGTGTGTGTGTGTGTGTGTGTGTGTGTGTGTGTGTGTGTGTGCTCAGACAGAGTTAGTGTGTGTAATGAATGTGTCCTATACACATTATGTACATTTGCAATTATTACTGCATCCACTTTAGTATAATCTCATACACATAGTTATATAGCCTATAATCTCTTTTTCCTTCATAACTGAAATGTTGTTTGCCAGGTTTCATTCCGACACAAATCCAAAATGTCCTCTTGTATTTTTCTTGACTTTTTCCTCCTCAATTCGTCACTTTTCTTTTGTGCTTTGTGTTGTCACGACTACAGTTCATATTCCTACACAGACGTTACCGTGGAAAAAGTGAATCCATACACAACATTTTCCCGGATGTAAGTAGGCATCCAGGCATTTGTCACCTACACAAACTCGCATACACAACCACAACATACTCAAATTGACGTCGAAATTAGTATGAGTAGGACGTTAGGCTTTTAGTATGAGTAGGAAGTTAGTAGGGCTTTTCGAACACAGCACATGCAAGTGATTTGGAACGCAGGGCAAGAAATACCAACTGCAATATGAATGCTTACTGTAAGTCGGGAAAGTTCCAGGAGAAAATATAGGATTTAAGAACTGTTGTTTA
This sequence comes from Ammodytes marinus, assembly GCF_949987685.1. Lineage (NCBI taxonomy): Eukaryota > Metazoa > Chordata > Actinopteri > Uranoscopiformes > Ammodytidae > Ammodytes > Ammodytes marinus. The sequence goes on from NC_137227.1 coordinate 16,212,407, forward strand.
TAATCGTCCGATTTTAAAAAAATCACATAAATTGTCTGTAAATGTAACAGGAATCTTTGAGCATAATGTCTGAGGTTTTTTCCCTTAATAGTCAATGGATGGGGTGCTCCGGTGGTGTAGTGGATAGAGCGCGTATTTTGGCTCCGGCTTTCGTTGCAGTGGTCGCGGGTTCAAATCCAACCCGTGGACCCCCCATCTCTCTCTCTCTGTCTCCCCATTTCAACTCTGTACTAGCCTATCTAATAAAGCTTGAAAAATGCCCCAAAAAATTATCT
>NC_137227.1:16220181-16230181 GCF_949987685.1 Ammodytes marinus
GAATTATGATCATTTAATATGAGGGGTATATTTTGTAAGACTGGCTCTCTAAGGTCTGATATTGAGTCCACAAAGAGGCCGCCCTAAAGGGGAGAGAGAAGGGGTTAATACACAGCCTAGGCTCTGTAAAGGGGTTAATACACAGCCTAGGCTCTGTAAAGGGGTTAATACACAGCCTAGGCTCTATAAACGGGTATATAAACAAAGGGTATGTAAAAAAAAGGGGGGCCGCCGGCTAGCAACATGCCTCCACCTTTAAGTAAATACTGTCTATTTAAATAGATAATTTAATATGATGGGCATATTTTGTGAGACTGGCTCGCTACATGAAAGGCCACCGTATAGAGGGGAGAGAGGGGGTTAATACACAGCCTAGGCTCTGTAAACAGGTTAATACACAGCCTAGGCTCTGTAAACAGGTTAATACACAGCCTAGGCTCTGTAAACAGGTTAATACACAGCCTAGGCTCTGTAAACAGGTTAATACACAGCCTAGGCTCTGTAATGTAGTGCCCCTAATTCATGGAATGCTCCGCAGAACAACGTAAACATGACTGCTCTTCCTAGGCTCTGTAAACAGGTCTAAACGTTTCAATTGTTTTTTGTCTTTAAATTATGATCATTTAACATGAGGTGCAGAGGTTTCGTGAGACTAGCTCGTAGCTTCTGTAAATTCTCCAAAAAGGGAGTGGGGTTAGCAAGGGAGCGTTGCAATCTATAATCGCACCACTAGACGAGGCACAAATACATCTTATTAACTACACACTGCGGCTTTAACCACAGTGTTTAAAGTTCAACCAATCACACGGAGGAAGCTAAGAGGGTAAATACAGAGAGGAGTTCTGGCAGGAGGAAATGGAAAGATCATTTTCAGATTGATTTCAGGAAAGTCGTTTTTTTTCACACTAATCCCGACGTCGTCACCGTCCGATAAATATTTTGAGGATCTGAAACCAAATACCAAAGAAATATTTGTGTGTGTGTGTGTGTGTGTGTGTGTGTGTGTGTGTGTGTGTGTGTGTGTGTGTGTGTGTGTGCGTGTGTGTGTGTGTGTGTGTGTGTGTGTGTGTGTGTGTGTGTGTGTGTGTGTGAATTTCCAAACAGAACTAAATATTAGCTTAAGGAGGACAGACTCTGAGGTGGGAAACGACACACACACACACACACACACACACACACACACACACACACACACACACACACACCCACACACACACACACACACACACACACATACACACACACACACACTATTCTCACCCCAGATGACACCAAACTTGGCAGAAAGAAACACCTGCCTTCTTGCCTGCTTTCACTTTTTCATTCATCATTGTTTTTATCATTTAGCTGTAAACGTATGGAACACTATTCCACTAGATTGATTCATTTTAGTTTAGAAGTATAATATTAAATTATTCTTAAAATGTTTAAACTTTAAACACATTTTTGGTTATTTGTTTTCTTACTTTTGTCCCTTTTAGTAACACCATATGTTTTTACTTGTTTAAAATGTGTGTGTATATATTCCGTGTAGTGTAGTGTAGTGTAGTGTAGTGTAGTGTAGTGTAGTGTAGTGTAGTGTAGTGTAGTGTAGTGTAGTGTAGTGTAGTGTAGTGCAGTGCAGTGTAGTGTAGTGTAGTGTTGTGTAGTGTAGTGTAGTGTAGTGTAGTGTAGTGTAGTGTAGTGTAGTGTAGTGTAGTGTAGTGTAGTGTAGTGTAGTGTAGCTGGTATTGATGAATATTCAACCAGTCATCTCACCCTCCTCTGTCCTCGTCCGGTGTTGTCCAGAAACGTAGGGGACAGCGGTTTGTTCATTCCATCGTAGACAGACGCCAGAGCCACTGAGTTAGCATTATAGTTAGCAGACGGTGAGCTAGCGGGACCCCCCCCTCCTCCTGTCAGGGCCAGGGGACCCCCCAGAGGCTTTGTCCCATTGAAGAAGACCCCTCTAAAGAAGAGAGGAGCAGGTCAAGTCTTAACAGCGATGTCAAACAAATATATTATACACATAATTTCATTAGCTAATTAAATTCTTAAAGGAATACTTCACCCATAAGGAACCGGCGTTCTATCATTATAAAATCGCTATTATAAAATAATGAATGAGGTTTTTCTTCCCTCAGTCTTCCCTTGGCCCAGCTGTCCTATTAATCCTAACCCTACATTTCTACTAGTGTGATGTCCCACGTGGTAAAATATAGGGTTAGACAGTGAGACCATAAAACACTCTTTCTGCCTTTTCTCAGGCTAGGATGAACCGATTTCTAAAATGTTCGCACATTTATACTACATAGGATCTCAGAGTTCCATACACCTTCATATTCCCACAGGTGAAGTCAAGTAGGTCTTTAATAAATAAAAAATACATACAGAAGTTGACGTTAATGAAGGAAATTTCATTTATTTTATTTTATTTACCCTTTCTTCTCAGCCCTGAATCGGAGCACTGAGGCTTCTAGATCCAGGCAGTCCCTTCTGCTCTCCTTCAGCGCGTCCTGTCTTCGTTTGTAGGCGCGGTCGTTAGCTATCACCTGGGACAGCGGGATGCCAAACGCCTTGGGGGCAGATTCTGAAAGAGACAAGGAGGGAGGGATATTACAGAAAAATTCAAAATTTTACCCAAATATTAGAGGTGGAGTCAGTGATTCTGGAGAACGCTTGTGTCAAAATCAAGGTTAGGGTTAGGGTACATACTAGCATAAAGAAAAGGTTTAAAATGGTGAAAATTATAATTTTCTAAATGCAAATTGACCCATAATTAGTTAGATATTGCGAAATGTGCATATTTCTTCAAACATTTCTGAAAAAATTGTGTTTGAAAAAGTAATTGTTTTAATGTGCAATTTAACTGCCAAGGTATATTTTTTTTTTCTGTACATTTGTATATTAGTTATATATTTCTCTAATGTGAGTCATGCTTGTGTATTTGTTATTTGTTAGTTGTGCCTTTATTCCTAGTGGGGCCTCTTGGACCAGATCAATATTGTAAATGAGAATCTGTTCTTAATGTTTTATCTGGAAAAAAAAGGAAAAAAAGCTATCTATAACATATTAGAACATTAAATACATCTAGATATTGGAGTTAAAAACTTCATTTAATTTTTACAATATAAGACAAGAGATCCATTATGAATTACATATAATTACAAATATCCTAAAAAAAAAAAAAAACTTACAAAAAAGTCCTAAATGAAAAAAACTAATCTTGAGGTAATGTCCGTTGAAGATGGTTGCATAGGAGAAATATACAGACACAAACAGACAAGGTTTAGTCAAATAAACACCTGCATGTACATTTTAAACCTTTTATTTATACTAGTATGAAAGAAAACATGTTATGGAACTTGCAAAATAGACAAACATCTCGAAAAAACTATATTTTTGTTCCAGTAAGTTTGTCATTGCCCGTGTACAAAGAGCTCTCGGCCCTGAAGATGAAAGACCAAATCCTTTTCCTGTTTGGAGTTCAGACGGGATCAGCACAGGAATGACTTCTGTAAATAAAACACTCAGGTTGCGTTCCGAATCGCATACTCTTTCTTTTTTCTATTCTACATACTACATCCGACGATAAAAAGAATCTAGTTAGGATGCAGTAGGCATACTATTGGGACATACTTTACTCTCTTATTTCATCATAACATTGCGCCTTGATCTTGCCTCTTGCTTTTATATCCGTCGCATCCCCGTTTGTTTTCATATGGAGGCTTCGTCGATGTGACGTCACTTCACGTGCGCACTGGCTTGTGGGTCAGAATCGCCCAAATAGGATGCACTTTTCAACACTAACAATCTTGGCCGCATGAAGTAGGACATCCGGGTACTTCTAACCATCCTAAATCTGGCCACAGGAATCGGGACATCCTAAATCTTTTTTCTACCATACTATATAGTAGAAAGTATGCGATTTGGAACGCAACCACAGTCTTTAAAGCTGGGGTATATGATTTGACCAATCAGAGCGGGGCTCCGATTCTCTGTTCTTATTGGCTGTTGGGACTGTCCATTCAAATTGGGACGACTTTGTTGGTGTAGAGCGTGTCAGGGAGGGACCATAGGAGAGGGACCAAAGAGAACAAGTGGAGCGGTTGAGGTATTTGGATTCGAATCTCTATCCCAACTGCTATTTTCTCCCCAAATCATATACCCCAGCTTTAACTGGACTCAATGTGTTCGTACAAAAGTAATATATCCGGAAAAACTGTTTAAAAACACTCCGGCCTTCGTTGCAGTGGAATCCAAGATCCCAAATCACTGTTTACAGGTGACGAAATATATGTTCAGCCCAGTGAACTCTTGAACACTGTCTCGCTCCCGGGACAGATTACAAGTTCACACACACACACACACACACACACACACACACACACACACACACACACAGACACACACACACACACACACACACACACACACACACACACACACACACACACACACACACACACACACACACACACACACACACACACACACTCGCTCCAGGGACAGATTACAAGGTTAAGAGAGTAGAAGAAGAGGTAATCCTGTTAGACATGAACCAGACACACACTCACACACACACACACACACACACACACACTTACACAGCATGACGACTGATATTGCGAATCCTCTAGTTTGGCTGAAGTAAAGCACACACTGAGATCTGGCTATAACAGTTAGCACAGATCCATTAGCATTAAGGGTGACATGATAGTCAAGAAAGAAGATTACAGGTGTAGTCAGGTGTGTGTGTGTGTGTGTGTGTGTGTGTGTGTGTGCGTTCCTGGCAACAGACGTCAAGACTTTCTGTACGTAAAAGCATTAAAGGTGGAGTCAGTGATGTTGTCAAAATCACTTTTTGTCGAAATCAGTGAATATCTCCTCACGATCCGCTACCTGTCCGTACTGTGTGTGTGTGTGTGTGTGTGTGTGTGTGTGTGTGTGTGTATGTGTGTGTGTGTGTGCGCTGCAAAAAAAGCTGGTGTTTATAAACGGCCTAGGCTCTGTAAACTGGTATGTAAACAAAGGGTGCCCATTGTTTAGCTAACAACACACCAGTTTATGGAGCCTTCAGGATGTGTATTAAAGGGTAACTGCACCCCCTGTTTGAGCTACTGCACGATTTTGAAAAATGCTTTCAGACCATGGATTCTGAATTCCGTTTGAGAACCATTGTTTTAAAACATTCCGACATCAGCCGGCCGACTTTCAGGAGGGAGGGGGCGCGCGGTGTCTGTGAAGGAGGGGGCTAGCTGCTAGTAGCTGTCACTCAGGAAGATCTGAATGACATGACTTCATTGAAATATTGAGTGACACAAAGTCTAACGGCACTATCGCTACACAGTGAGCTCATATGCCACACAGATGGGTCGTCTGAGGTGGAGGACTTTCTTATTCTAAATTGTTGGCGGGTGTTTCTATCGTAGTGTTAGGAGACCGAGTAGCGCAAGTGAACGAGCGGCAGTCTGTGTGTGTCTGTGTGTGAGCGAGGAGAGCGAGCGAGCGGTAGCGTGTGTCAATCAAGTGAAGTAATGAACAAGTCCGGGTCCGTGTGTGTGTGTGTGTGTGTTATACAGTGTGAGATAATGCAGACACACTGCCGATAGAAGTGAAGTGTGTTAACCCCCAAAATAACATCCTTGGAGGGATGGTATAACAGTAGTAGCTCATGGATCAGCCATGGACCTATGAAGAGCGTGACCGGCTTTGCGGCGACGTGATGACGTACTACTGTACCAAAAGTACAGTAGTACGTCATTTTTCGAACCCGATGGAAAAAAGTTTTTTTCAAATCTTAGTAAAGTTCTAAAATGATTTACAATACAAAACATTTCTTAAATTGCCGATATTTAACATATTGCAATTTTTTTCAATGTTAACACCAGCATATATGTGTTCCTTAACAACATAGTGATTTAATTCAGCTTCTATCTAAAAAAACAAGTAAAAGGGTTCAGTTACACTTTAATTAAAGACCTACTTCACCAGTTGGAATATGAAGGTGGATTGAACTCGGAGATCCTATTTAGTATAAATGTGCAAAAAGAATTGAAATCGGGATCATCCTAGCCTGAGAAAAGGCAGAAAGAGTGTTTTATGGTCTCACTGTCTAACCCTACATTTCTCTTTCTGTGACATCACAGAAAGTAGGCCTTTAACAATGGATTTTTGGCAGTAAGCGTTCTCCAGAATCACTGACTGCACCTTTAATAATGTGCCTTTACGTACAGAATGCGCTTATTGCCTAAGTCTTGACGTCTGTTGCCAAGAACGCACAGTACAGCTGACTAACACTGCTGGCATATACACACACACACACACACACACACACGCACGCACGCACACACACACACACACACACACACACACACACACACACACACACACACACACACACACACACACACACACACAGTTCCTGGCACTGAACGCTATTACACTAGAACTAAGACGTTGTCAGCTGTTCGTACGTAAGCAAACGTAAACGTGTTTGCTTGTTTGAATAATACATGAGGATTTAATGGTTGGCCCGGGCAACAGGGAAGACTTGGATGACGATAGCTTTACTAACGGGATGTTCACACTGGTCACACACACACACACACACGCACGCACGCACGCACGCACGCACGCACGCACGCACACACACACACACACACACACACACACACACACACACACACACACACACACACACACACACACACAGGCCACATACAGAGTTATAAAGAACATTTATCAAGTCCAAGGCTGTGTTGTAAAAGCCCTACTAACGTCCTCCCTCCTACAACATGTATATACTACATACTGTCTACTGAACCATCCATTGTGTATGCGAGGTTCGTCGGACCGTTTACACTGAAGTATACAGAAGCAATAAAGATAGTTTTTTGTATTACCTCAGAATGAGCCTTTCATATCTACATAGGAGCGGGGCGCTGAGGCCGCCATGTTGCACCGCCATGTTTCTACAGTAGCACAGAACGGACAAACTTAACTTAGCTGCCTTACGTGTTTTTATATATAGTGGGCGTCCTGGTGGAAATGCACCTGTTGGAAGACCAAGAAGAAGAAGTACTATAGAATAAATAACTAAACACATCTTCACCTCATCACTTGATATTGAGGAAAGACTTGAGGCAGTGGTGGATGATGCCATCTTTAGTAACTATAGATTCTTGTGTGTGTTTTGTGATCAGTGCATTACTACAGTAAGCGTTGAACTTATGATACTCTTCCTGAGTTAACTTTAAACAAACACAAAAGCTTATACACAGGAAGACAGCTGTGTGTGAGTGTGTGTGTGTGTGTGTGTGTGTGTGTGTGTGTGTGTGTGTCTCTCTCTCTCTCTCTCTTTGTGTGTATGTGTGTCTCTCTCTCTGTATGGATGTGTGTGTGTGTGTGTGTGTGTGTGTGTGTGTTTGTGTGTGTGTTTGTGTGTGTGTGTGTGTGTGTGTGTGTGTGTGTGTCTCTCTCTCTCTCTCTCTTTGTGTGTATGTGTGTCTCTCTCTCTGTATGGATGTGTGTGTGTGTGTGTGTGTGTGTGTGTGTGTGTGTGTGTGTGTGTGTGTGTGTGTGAGTGTGTATGTGTGTGTGTCTCTCTCTTGCTCTCTGTGTGTGTGTGTGTGTGTGTGTGTGTGTGTCACTGCTTCAAGCCCTTTTGTTCTGGGATTTCTCTGCGTCCCTTCTTTAGTATTCCTCGTCCTTGGGGAAAAATAATATTTGTTTTACTGGAAGACTAAACGAGATATATTTAGATTTTTTTAGAGTTTTATTTTTAATTTTAAATTTTTTTTTGCACCCACCACTTTTTCTCCATCACCACACCAACAGCTGTGTCATTATATCGGTCCCTAAGGGGCTAGGAGGCTTTGGGTTAAGGGTATTTTAAACACACACACACACACACACACACACACACACACACACACACACACACACACACACACACACACACACACACACACACGCAATTTTTAAAAAGTGTGTTTATGTTAACTCCGGATGTGTAAACTCCCAGTGAAACAACACAGACGCAAAGCACAACAAAGTTTGATTCAACCTTCCAAATGAACAAAGATAAACAAGCAAGTATTGTAGCGATAGCAACTAGGAAAGAATAAACAGACACACACACACACACACACACACACACACACACACACACACACACACACACAAGTACCAGTTGACATAGGCTACTCCAATGGGGCATCTGAAACGGCTTTTCCAACATCACATTTTTTTTATTTTTTTTATTTTTTAGGAACAGTCGCCTCCATCCATCAATCAGTTTATGCAACAACTGGCTATGTGTTGATGTGTTGAGAGAAAAAAAAAGCCCCTTTTTATTATTCAAAACTTATTCAAGGACTTTCTAAATAACTTGTCTAGTTCCAATTTGTATCAGTATCACACTGACACGCATCACATTAGGATAGGGTAGGATTAAATAAGTGTATACTTCTTCCTGCTCCTTTTCGGGCATGTCACATCAATACAGATCATTTGTTTTCTTTTTTTTTTTTTTGTGAAGTCTTTTAAACATACATTTTGTTTGTTGTATTTTTGTGCTTTTTATTTAGTTTTGTATTGTTTTTGATATGTCTGAAATAAAATTAAAAATTAAAAATGAAATTAAATGAAACATTAAAGGTGCACTGTGTAACTTTGGGTGTGTCAGAGAAGTGAACACTGTTTGAAGTTAGAAAGCTTCCTGAAAAGTTACTGTTTCACTGTTGTTGTTTACAGCAGCAGGGCCCACAGTTTGGTTTAGGCCTACAAACATATTCTAGTCTTACGTTTGGTTCCAGGTTCCTCAAAATAATTTAGTTTTGATTTATGGTGCCCAAAAACTTCCAAAAACGGTGGCATTTTCATATTATATTGTATATACAGTGAAAACGATAACAATTACATGTAAACCACCACCTGTTAACCCTGGAACCCCACACTACAGTCTACAGTAGTAGTGTGAAGCAGCCAGCAGGAGAGCTGCCAAGTCCCCAATGTTCTGTGTTTTGATTATCAGGGTCAGCTTGAGCTCAGTCCCTGTGTGTGTGTGTGTGTGTGTGTGTGTGTGTGTGTGTGTGTGTGTGTGTGTGTGTGTGTGTGTGTGTGTGTGTGTGTGTGTGTGTGTGTGTGTGTGTGTGTGTGTGTGTGTGTGTGTAAAGGGTTAGGGGCAGGATTTAAAGACCTACGCAGACGGACTATACAGACAGTATAGTCGAGTGTTTGTGTTGGTGAGTTTGAGCTGATAGGCTTAATCAACTCTGTCAACTCGTTTGGCGATGGCTTGTTCTTTCGGGTCAGACGATTGGGATTAAGTTGAGACTGTGCAGGTGGACGGGGCAACAAGCAATTAACTTCTACATCAACTTTGCCAGTTGATTTCGGACACTGAAACAATAATTTTTCTATTACAATTTATCATCAGAAATCTATGAATTTGGGATTTGGGATGGAAGCTCACAGAAATTGGCCCAGTGTTCCAATACCCATAATTTCTACTATTTAGATATATATATTAGATGTATTTATGTAGAAAAAAAAAAGATTTAGGATGTCCCAATTCTTGAGGCCAGATTTAGCATGCTTAAAAATACCCGGATGTCTGCTACCTCTGGCCGAGATTTTTAGTGTTGAAATCAGCATCCTATTTGGGGCGATTCTGACCCACAATCCAGTGTGCACCAGAAGTACCATCACATCGACGGAGACTCTTAAAAAGGCAGTTTGTAAACGCTGCCATACTGAGAAATACAGAGGGAGTTTTGATCAACTATCGGCTTAATCAACTTTGTGTCAACTCATCTGGGTCAATGGGGCTCAAATGTAACCGACTTGTATTCATATGAAAAAGCTACGCACGATAGCTTTAAGATTTTGACATCAATCTTGTTAAACAGTGAGTGACCCTGATGAGACATTCAGGGACAGTCGTCTTTTTTGGGCCACAACAACAACAATGCAAAAAGCCACGAGCGACCTCAGAAATGACATTGATTTGAACAAT
>NC_137227.1:16232681-16237681 GCF_949987685.1 Ammodytes marinus
CTAACATTTTGTACATTCCTGCAGCCTTTTTATTGGGTGTTTTATGTCAATTATTGTCCATAAATATGTAGAAAAACAAGTTGTAGTGGAGATGGAAACGTTCTCTGTAACCCACTGACTGCCTGAATGCCAGTGGCTATTGTTGTGTGTATGAGAGAGGGCCTGGGTTACATTAGCAGCAGTTAACTGTGTGTCTGTTTTTATAGTGTGTATGTGTGTATGTGTGTGTGTGTGTATGTGTGTGTGTGTGTGTGTGTGTGTGTGTGTTTGTGTGTTTGTGTGTGTGTGTGTGTATGTGTGTGTGTGTGTGTGTTTTGTTCCACTGTTTTATGAGCTCTACATCCTCCCACTGTCTCTCGCTGAGTTTACGCGGCTGAATCCATTGTTTGGTTTAGCAAAGCTGGTGTTTAGAAATCACAAATTCACCGTTTGCCATTTTCCCTGTTAAGGAACGAATCGGGGTTCCCACTAAATTGTGTTGTCCAAAATATTTTGGTATGCTTTTAAAATGGAAATTATTATGTTTATTCCTGCCTAAATATTGGTGAAGAATCAACAAAAAGCTGGTCAGTGTGTGTGTGTGTGTGTGTGTGTGTGTGTGTGTGTGTGTGTGTGTGTGTGTGTGTGTGTGTGTGTGTGTGTGTGTGTGTGTGTGTGTGTGTGTGTGTGTGTGTGTGTGTGTGTGTGTGTATGTGTGTGTGTGTATAACAAAAGGGTCAAATTCTCATGACTGCAGGAAATTAAAGTTTATTTCTAAAGCTCTCAGCACACACGCCAACTCAACCTCACAAGCTAAAATCTAAGCCACTCCCCTCGGATGTGTGTGTGTGTGTGTGTGTGTGTGTGTGTGTGTGTGTGTGTGTGTGTGTGTGTGTGTGTGTGTGTTTGCACGCAGTATATAGGACTTCTACTATACTATATTTAAAAAAATTAAAGTTAGTTACAACTAGGCAAAAATAGGGCAGACAAAACAGTGAGGGGGAACGACCAAGACAGACAGACAGACAGATGGACGGACAGAGAGAGAGAGACAGACAGACAGACAGACAGACAGACAGACAGACAGACAGACAGACAGACAGACAGACAGACAGACAGACAGACAGACAGACAGACAGACAGACAGACAGACAGACGGACAGACAGAGTGACAGACAGACAGACAGACACACACACACACATACACACACACACACACAGACAGAGCGCAGGGCCAAGTGTTATGGAATGAGACAGTTAGTCTGTGAGTTTGGATAAACGTGGTCTGAGCTGAGGAACACCAAATAAGAGCAGAATGTCTCACCGAGTGTCTGACATGTTTCACTAGGAATTCACTGGACCCAGCTGCCAAACAAACTACTACTGAACACACACACACACACACACACACACACACACACACACACACACACACACACACGCTGCAGGTGCATGGACACTCTCTCATATGCCAGTGTTTGGTTCACAGTAGCTATATGAAAAAAAAATACTAATGTTGAGATAATGGCTATTACAATAAAGATGGTTGTAATGGAGAAATGTACAGAGGCAATGTACATTATGGACCTTTGATTTCTAATAGTATGAAAGAAGACATGTTATGGAAGCAAAACAACCCCAACAAATCTCAAAAAATTATGTACTGGACTATTTGTAATTCTCCGCTCAGGAGGATAATTAAGATTATTGGCAGAGGTGATTTTATACCAATGAGGACAGATTTATGAATGAGGATATTGATTTTAGCGAATAAATTACTTAAAATGTTACACAGTGTCCCTTTAAGAAAAGTGAAATATGGAACATGTCAAAGAAGGAATAGAGTGAACAATCGCGATCAGAGCGTGACGGAGCGAGAATGTGTGTGTGTGTGTGTGTGTGTGTGTATGTGTGTGTGTGTGTTTGTGTGTGTGTGTGTGTGTGTGTGTGTGTGTGTGTGTGTGTGTGTGTGTGTGTGTGTGTGTGTGTGTGTGTGTGTGTGTCACCCCAGGGGAGAAATACAGAAGGAATATTCCCACACTGACTCACTGAGAGCTCTGTCCAGCAGCCAGACAGTAGATTCACCACACTGCTACTAATGCATTCAACCATTCAACCACGTCATAGAGAAAATATATATATCTGTGAGTGTGTGTGTGTGTGTGTGTGTGTGTGTGTGTGTGTGTGTGTGTGTGTGTGTGGTTGGTTGGTTGGTTTTACCTCTATGCTACGTGTGTACTTACGGTAAGACCAATGCGTTTGCAGACCTCATATACTCTAGTTATGTCCAGTACTCACTCTACATTGTGTACATATTTCAATATCATTTTCATACTTATGGTAAATGGACTCCACTTATATACAGCACTTTCCCCTGGTTTTTCACAGACTCAAAGCGCTTTTACATTGTTTTGTACACATTCACCCAATCTCACACATATTCACACACCGATAGCAGCAGCAGCTACCACGCAGGGTGCAAGCTAACTATCAGGAGCAGTTAAAGGTTCAGTGTCTCTTTGCCCAGGGACATTTGGACCCTGTTTCCACCTGGCATTAATATGTGGTTCTGAGGAATCCGATCGTTATATGTAAATGTAATATGCTTGTTCACACCTGGCCTTAACAATGCGTCTTCTATGCGCGTTTGCGATCCGGATTCGAATTCCCCGCGCTGTATGGAAATCAGCTCGTACATCATTTCCGCTTATACTGTTGTTTTTAACCGGCGGGGGCAGCAGTGCCCCGCCCTTGCCTAGTCTGCCGGAAATAAAAGAAGAAGAACAACAACAACAACAAACAGTTGTTTGGCATGTTTGGCAAGTTGTTTTCTGTTTTCTGTTGTCTGTTTACCTGCAACGGTGCACTTTTATGACGTGAATTGTCGCGTGAATGAGTACGCGTTTCCGCCCAGTCACTCGCCGCAGTTGAGTGGGCGGGGCCTAATGTGTATGAGATGCGCATACGCGTTTCCACTGTTAATGGGTATGTGGATAAGTGGTCTCAAACCACCTCCGAATGTGGATAATTTCAATGCGCATTCAATGCGCATTGTGCGTGTTTCCACCTGTAGTTAGCGCGATCGGATCCTAAAAACCACATATTAATGCCAGGTGGAAACAGGGTCTTTGACATGTGGCGGGGAGACGGGGGATCGAACCACCGACCCTGCAACCCAGTGGACGACCGCTCTACACACTTACAGCTGCCCCATGTTCAATTTGTTATTGTTAGGTTGTACATTGTGGCATTAAGCACATATTCTTTACACTAATTTCTTTCTACATATGTTCATTTCTAAATTGGAGAGACTGTAGCGAACCAAATTTGTTAGTGCTAAATAAGCACGGCAAGGGGTCAACAGGGTTTAAGTTTGAGTGTGCTCTGACTGACTCAAGTAGTATGCATTTCCCATGACTCTCACAGTGTACTTGAACCCTCGGCCTGATGGGAAAAGAATGGTCACAATCCATTGAACATTAAAAGGGCAAAGGGACAAAGAAATGTGAATATAGCCGACTTCCCGAAAATAAGGAAATCTGGGACGATTTGGGTCTCAGAGGATGTTGTTGACTCATATGTAAGAGGCACACACACACACACACACACACACACACACACACACACACACACACACACACACACACACACACACACACACACACACACACACACACACACAGAGAGTGGAGAGTGATTTACCAAACTACCTTGGGACCAGTCTGAAACCAATTAGACTTTGCCCTAAACTTTAACATTTTACTTTGTGAGAATCTGCTCCCACAAGGGACGGGAGGTCAAACAATGAACAGATTCATGTCCAAACAACATGATTTAGATACAAGCACAAAGATCCATCCATTGCCTTCGACCACTTCAAATTATATTAGGAAGCCATTATTATATCAGTATCAAATATGCAGATACATGGGGCGCTCTGGTGGTGTAGTGGATAGAGCGCGTACCATATTGTCTCCGGCCTTCGTTGCAGTGGTCACGGGTTCAAATCTGGCCCGTGGACCTTTACTGCAGGTCATCCCCCCTCTCTCTCTCTCTCTCTCTCTCTCTCTCTCTGTCTCCCCATTTCAACTCTGTACTATCGAATAAAAAAAATACCAAAAAATTATCTTTAAAAAAATAAATAATGCACAGATAAAGTCTATACACTATCTGCTTCTTAAAGGACTGAACAAGGAATGCAGAACAAATCATTCATATGAAATGTAACTTCAAGTTTTGAGTTCAATAAAAGTTATCTTTTATCTTGGGGCTCTCTGGTGGCGTAGTGGATAGAGCGCGTACCATATTGGCGCCGGCCTTCATTGCAGTGGTTGCGGGTTCAAATCCAACCCGTGGACCTTTACTGCAGGTCATCCCCCCTCTCTCTCTCTCCCTCTCTCTCTTTGTCTCCCCATTTCAACTCTGTACTGTCTAATAAAGCTTGAAAATGCCAAAAAATAATCTAAAAAAAAAATATATATATATATCTTTTATCTCCTCAAAAGTTGGCTCAAATGTCGTCAGTTTTCCCTATAACTTACCGTAAGAGTGTTAGCTTTAGCCTCAGAACTCAAAAGTTTTCTTCACTTGTTCAGTTTTACAAGACAATTAAGAGCCTGTAAAAAGGAGCCTAAGATGAACAAAACATATGTATTTTAATTTTTTTAATCATAATCCTACTTCAAACGATGTGCAGTGTGTGAGCTTCAGTGCTTTTGGGTTCAGCGGTTCGGTCAGAGTTGAGCAGGTCAGACGCTAATAACAGAAGCAGTTCTGGGAGAGAGAGCAGCGGAGTGTGAGAAACATGCATAAGAGTTTGACTGGTCTCATAGGAGAAAGTCTACGGACAGACCCTACACACACACACACACACACACACACACACACACACATTTACGCACGCACGCACGCACGCACACACACACACACACACACATTTACGCACGCACGCACACACAAACACACACAAACACACACACACACACACACACACACACACACACACACACACACACACACAC
>NC_137227.1:16255181-16272681 GCF_949987685.1 Ammodytes marinus
TGTCGGCAGTGGGGCCAGAAGTTTAGGGCCCCAGAGCGCTTCTCATTGGCTGATTTGTCTAGATCTTGCTAGCTGAGCTCGGCTAACGGAGTAATACAGTAATAACAAATTGACGTTTCATTCATTCATTAAATGATGATGAATCGTGTTTTAGATTTAGCACTTTACAGCTTGAACAGAAGTTGGAGATAAAACGTTTGGGACCACATCGCCCGACGGATTTAAACATTCAAGAGGGAAAGGACAAGACTAGATCGTTCAACCAGGAGTGGTTTAAGCAGAAAACTTGGCTTACCGGGAGCTCGTCAACGTAATTTCTGTTCAAGTAGTGATCCTCATTGGTGAGTCTAATTTGCATTCAGGAAAGTGGCGGGGAGTCACAGTCCTTGACACGGCTTAATTTGAATGAACACTTGTGTCTGTTTGCAGGTCATTAGGATCCTGTCTAACTTAATGGACTGAGGCGAAACTATTGAAGTGCCCTGTGCAAAATTGTGACGGGGACATTTGCATTCTGTAATTAAAGTTCTCGGATATCATTGCATTCATGACTTCAGTAGTAAGTAAGTAAGTAGTAGTGATATAAAGCAGAATGATACGTTTGTTAAAGCAAAAGGTTTATTTCAAGACAGCCTCTAAATTACATTACAGTGGGATTGGATAGATAGTAAGTAAGTGAGTAAGTAAGTTCATAAAATGTATTTATAGAGCGCTTTCCACAGACAGGGTCACAAAGTGCTTTTACAATGTGCACAGAAAATAAAAGTACAGTAAAATACTAGTAAATACGTCTGAGAATAAAATTAATTCAAAAACACAACAGATATAATTAGCAACATATAAAAGACATAAATTACCCTAGAAGTCTCTTTCGTTCTCTGTCTCTTTCTTTCTCTCTCTCTCTCTCGCTCTCTCTTTCTCTCACATACACAGCAAAACCAACTTCTACTACAACTATTACAGCTTTGTAAATATTGTATTGTGATAGGGGAGAACGGGGTAATGTGAGACCCTTTTTACATTTGCTCCCCTCTAAGGGAGCTAAAATGATTTATCAGTCAAATTTACACATTTCCCATTCATTCAGGATGTTTCCTAGAAAAGGGCAATAGCAGATTTTTTTCAAGATAAAGGGCAGTGAAAATATGATTGTTTTAAAAAAAGTTTTCTTAGGGGCGCCCTTAGCTCAGTTGGTAGGGCGTCCCCCCCGGGCCGGGCCCAGCAGCAGACCCTTGTTCGATTCCCGCCCGCGGTCGTTCTCTGCATGTCACTCCCCTCTCTGCCCCATTTCACCTCTGTCTCTACACTATCAAATAAAGCATAAAAAATGGGGTAAACTGAGACAGACCAGAGAAATCAAGGGGGTAAACTAATCCACTTACTTTTTCCACTCTGAAACTACCATACAAACACATGTTGTAACAGTAACAATCCTGACAGCTAGATTGAAAACCAAATATTCCAAAACTAATGTCGGACGAGTAACAGAATCATGGGGTTTGGTCAATTAAGAAAAACATTTTCTAAACACTTGAAAGTAACTCTGATCAAATACACCATACAATTCATATTCAATAATTAACATTCAAATGACAGATAGAACCAGTTATATTAAAACACAGTCTGGGGGTCAGAACACAGGACCCTTAAAGCCAGCTAGTGTCTGGGGGTCAGAGCAAAGAACAATCAGAACCAGCTAGAACAGCCTGGGACTCAGAACACAGGACTAGACCCAGCTGTCATTTTCCATCTTTTGAGTCTTTGATTAATATTTTTCTGCATTTGTTTTGTTGGGATCATTCATTGAATAAAGACATATTACTTAGAGTCTATTGATGTTAAAGGTCACTCTCCTGTCCCCAACATACATACGTGCCAAACCATGCCCTTGCTGACACCCCTTCAACCATCAACCCCCACCTCCAGCCCTTTTGTCTTATTCAAACTAGTCTCCTTGCTACCTCAAATATAATGGATTCATTAAAAGAGGGCACAGACACTGTCTCACTTTACCCCACAGCATTTGTCTCACTTTACCCCACTGCCACAATTTGAGAAAAAACTACCTCTATCAGCAAATAAGGCTAATCTTCAGTTATCATCATCACATGGTTTCATATGTTGGTAGTTCATCAACATGCATGATATAAGTTTTTCTACCTGAATTAATTTGCTTTGGCACAACAATCGATTAAGTTGACAGCAAGAAAATTTACTTTTACATGCAAAAAAATAAATGTTTGTGAAAAAAACATGCTTACAACATCACCATGAGGTCCTCTCTTTCTTGGCCAAGGGGAAATGAGAGGGGCTTGAAAACATATATCTCACAGGACCAAAAATGTGTTCAATTGCCTAGATACAGGGGGTGTCTCACATTACCCGGTGGCTCACATTCCCCCATTCTCCCCTATATGTCTGTACACTTTTTAAAAATATTTAAATTCAATAGAAAAGTCATCTTTAAGGGACCACCACGAATGTGTACTGGTTGGGTGGTCAATCAATTGTAGTGGGCCAGTCTGCGTCCAAATGCCAGGGACAATTTTTTGTCCCAGTCCAACCCCGGTCAGCAGGCAGTTTACATCATGAGAAAAACAAATCATTTCATCCATTTACTTTTTTCATTTCCTCAAATGGATACCTAGTGTTTTTGGAACTTCAGCTTAACGAGGACCGATTATGCTACTTTTCAGTCTAACTTTGGTACTGCAGTTTAGCCTCTCAGCAAAAACGCTCTGTCCCTCTGCACTGTTTGAACCTGGCCAATCAGAGAAGGCCGGTAACTGCATAGCAACAGGCACGCCCCCTAGAGGAGGGGACAGGGACATGTCTGAGCGTGTAGTAGCATGACCATACATGGAAAATCTGCTTTGTGTGACATCACGCAAATCAAGGAAACTAGGCACTAGGCTGCCGCGAACGGCATCGGAGTGTTGAGGCTGTGCACCTGCAGCCACCCCAGACAGTAAGTCAGGAATTTGTCTAAAATACATGTATGTCATTATCTGACACTTTGGTACCATTTAGCATGACTGTATAACATTATAACAGCATTCATAGGTCAGAAAAGATGTAAAAGCATAATAGGTGCTCTTTAAGGTACTGGTCAATTTCTTACAGTGTCACTTGCCTGCTCTTTCTCGCTCTCTGTATTTACAATCAGTCTGTCCACTGGTATGTACTGTCTCCCTAATCTTCACACAAACGACACACTGAAATAAAGCATTGATTCCCTAATGGCAGCTATTGTATATGGGTTGCTTTTGTACTAGTTCTGCCTATTAAAAGATCTCAACCTGTTTGAGTGATACTGGTATTTATACACTCACCGGCCACTTTATTACATACACCTGTTCAATTGCTTGTAAAAACAAATAGCTAATAAGCCAATCACATGGCAGAAAATCAATGCATTTAGGCATTTAGACGTGGTCAAGACAATGTACTGAAGTCAAACCGAGCATAAGAAAGGGGAAGAAAGGGGGTTTAGGTGACTTTGAACATGGCATGGTTGATGGTGCACGGCAGGAAGGATCCACACTTTCCTGTTGTTCTTCCCTACCAAATTCTGAACCTGCCATCTGAATGTCGCAACTGAAATCGAGACTCATCAGTCTAGGCAAGATTTTTCCAATCTTCTAATATGTGTTAACAAGAAATGTAACTGCTGTACCTAATAAAGTGGCCGGTGAGTGTACATCAGCGGCAGCAACATGATAGTTTTCCTGCTCTGTGTAGGAACAGCAGAGGTAAAACCAAATTGCTGGGCAGATTAGTCACCGCTTCAGATGCAAGCATCACACAGCTCCCAAGGTTCAGTGGCTCAAAGTAGAACAGAACCATTGTGACCAGAAGCACTGCAAACCTCAACACCAGCACTCCCATTATCGCCATGACAGTGTAGAAGGCCCTCTGCTTTGATTGGTCGACCCGCTCCCTGTCCCCGCCCACTTCCCCCGGCCCTGGACGAATCAGAACGCAGAGAACACGAAGGCTGCAGAAAGACACAATGGCTAAAAACAATCCCAATATGTAGAACACTTGCATGATGAATACATTAGGCTCCAACACACTTGTTACAAGGCCACCTACAATGCTCAGCACCCACGCACAACCAATGCTGATATTTCTGATCTTGGCCCCGCGGACAGTTTTTAGCTTCAGGTATGTGACGGGATGTACGACGGCCAGGTATCGCTCCACACATGTCAGGATGTGGAAGAACATTTCTCCAAAAAGAAATAAATAATAAGCAACATTTCCTGCAATTACAATGTCAGTGTTATGAGCAAATTGTGTCCAAATGTAGCAGACGCAACACAAGAACAGGAACAGCTGCATGGCAACCATGTTGTAGGTGAAGATGTCGGAATGGCTGGTTGTTTTAAAGGAGCGCTGCTGCTGCCTCCATCGATGGTAACCCAGGGAGACGACGCAAGAGCCAAGAGCCAATAGGAGGACAGATTTCACGGTTGTCAAGGCAATGAAAATCTTAAATGCAACACTGGAGCAGTCGGATGGTAGTAGAGGATTGCTGGAGTTTGATGCTGAAGAGGAATTAGCCAAAGACATATTCAGTGTCTGTAGTCGCATCGGGCCTGAAGTGAATGAGACATTATAAAGGACAAGTCAGGAGACAGGAATGACAAACTCTATCCTTTGTTGTACAGTTTACATCGGACAGTTTTAATATAATAATAATAATAATAATAATAATAATAATAATAATAATAATAATAATTATTATTATTATTATTATTATTATTATTATTATTATTATTATATCACACACCAAAGTTATGGACACAACACAATCATTCACTACAGAAATACTTCTTTCAGCAAAACACTTTATTTTCCATTATACCTTTATAGATAAGAAAGTGAGAGATTGACACAGTTAAGATTAAGTTATATTTAATCTTCGTAAGCGATCCCTGACATATATCTAAACGGTGCAAAGTTGAAGTAAACTCTGGTTCAAGTTCCGTTTCTTTAAAAAGCGTAATATTTAGCCACCACTGTCTGTTCTGGTACACATTACAGATTGTCAGGCTTAGCCATTGACTTGAAATAAAGTTCACTTTGCTTTTGAGTTGCATGTCCAGCCAAGCTTTGGAAATGTACCAGAAATTGTCCTAACATGTTTTCATCAATCACACAACTTTCATTGGTGTGTCATAAACGTTTTCTTTTTAACCTTTATGTAAACAGTTCTGTCCCTTTGAGACTAGAGACTCTTTTTCAAGGGAGACCTGTTCCCATTCCCACGTTACCATTCACACACACATTCATACACTGTTTATGGTCAGCTAACGACTGCTGCAGCAACTGCTTTAAATGTGTGTTGCGTTTGCTCAAAATATGGCAACCGGCAACTTTGTTATGACAAAAGATTCCTCTGTGTTGGATTACAGAACTCTAGAAAACGCAATTGTTCAAGAACCCAACACAGACTTAGAGCAACATCAAAATGAGACGTTCTGAATACACATTTGAAATGTTAAGATCCAGGTGAATTGCACCAGATAGTTTTACACATTTAATACTGTGTCAACCCTCTGCACACTGACCACACTTCACTGGGGATCCGTCCAGTTCATTTTGTTTTTTTAACTTGTTTAATTCTATTTTCTTTTAACATTGATGCCAGGGGACTACAGATGAAAAATAGCCTTTTGGCTAATTCTGGCATTTTTAACGCATGTACCATATGATCATGTGTTTTATTAATTTGCACTGTTCCCTTCTTAAATAAACTGAATTGAAAAATTTAAATTGAATTGATTTGCATTGGGGTACAGTTTTGGTAACAACTGTCCAACAAAGAAACTTCTGAATAATATGAACTGAAGGTTAATGTGAAAAAAATAAATATTTTGAATTCTTTTTCTTCTGCACTTCATTGATTTGCATTGAGGTACAGCTTTGGTAACAACTGTCTAACAAAGAAACTTCTGAATAATATGAACTGATTAATGTGAAGAAAGAAAAAACCTACTTTGAATAATTTCTTAAACAAAATCAACAGATAGTCATTAGGTTATTGGAGAACACCTACCTTGTTTGTAGTGTTTGATTGTGATTGTGATTGCCCTCAGTCTTGTCCTTAAACTGCCTGCTGACACCACTACTGTAGAAGTCATGAATGCAGTGAGATCAGCAGGACTGTGAGCTGGACGTTAATTACAGAATGCAAAGTTCCCCGTCAGTTTTGCACAGGGCGCTTCAATAGTATCGCCTCAATCCATTAAGTTAGACAGGATCCTAATGACCCGCAAACAAACACAAGTGTTCATTCAAATAGTGTCATGAGGACTGTGTTTCCATAACAACTTGGTGGCAATTCTGCAACTTTGCTTCCTAATAGCTTTCATAGTCAGCCATTTTATTTTGCATGACTTCAGCCAAGATAAGTAGAAGTAGTAATAAGTGACATGTTTAAATGTTCAGTAATGGTTCTTTTAGCTAACTTCCTGTCAGTTACTGCAGTTAGCAGTCCCCTCCCTCGTCCCTACGTCACCACATTAATGCACTGCGGTCTTCAAGCAGCGAGTTATCTAGCATCATCTCAGATAAGTAATTGTGATAAAACATGATAAAAACCATCAAAACAGACATTGGGAAGGATTTTTACCTGCTCCGCCATTGTAGGCGCAAAAACATTCACCCATCTGTCGCTCTGCACGTGTGCACCGGCAGTGAGACGGGTTCCGGTTTGTAGCGTTCTCTCTTCTGATTGGTTATTAGTAGTGGGATCCCCGAAAAGTTTATTTGCCGATTACATGCAGGGCGGGTGACTGAGAGATCGGCTTTATGAAACATGCACACATTATACACTCACCGGCCACTTTATTAGGTAGAGCGCTTAATTTTCTTGTTAACACATATAACTAATCAGCCAATCACATGTCAGCAATCAATGCATTTAGGCATGTGGACCTGGACGGGACAACTTATTGAGGTTGAAACCGAGCAACTGAATGGGGAAGAAAGGGGGTTTAAGTGACTTTGAACATGGCAATGTTGAGGGTGCCAGGAGGGCTGGCATGAGTATTTCAGAAACTGTTGATCTACTGGGATTTTCACTCCAAACCATCTCTAAGGCTTACAGAGAATGGTCCGAAAAAGGAAAAATATCAAGTGAGCGGCAGTTGTGTGGATGAAAATGCCTTGTTGAAGTCAGAGGTCAGTGGAGGATGGGCATACTGGTTCGAGATGATAGAAAGGCAAAAGTAACTCAAATAACCACACGTTACAACCAGGCAGGGGCGCGGCCAGAGATTTTGGGCCCCATGAAAAGATATCACTCTGGGCCCCCAACCAGGCCACGCCAAGCAAATGCAATTTTCTGTAACGGAACGTCCAGAACCCAACCGAACCATTGAACCTTAAGATACCTAAACTACCTATAACTCTATTCATACAGGCGAGATACCTAAACTACCTATAACTCTATTCATACAGGCGTGCACCTATGTTGAAGTCCAATGCTAAAGGCCTACAATACACTGACACTGAGCTGTTAAAATACAACACTGTGCAAATGTTCAACATTCTGCAGACAATTCTCTATACGATGCAAGGCTAATATTCTGGAAAACAAATCTGCTACAGGCCATCTCTTATGGTGAAAATCACATTTTATCTTTTCAATTCTCAAATGAAAAAAATCTCAACATCAAGTGTGGTGTCAATGTATGTAACTATAAATATAACTCTTTAAATTAACATAAATTGCGTCATCAACATGAATATCAAAAAACAAAAATAGGCTGCAGAATTTTAAATGAAACTATACTCTACTATCTTTCACCTCTTCCTCTTCCTCCCTGACCAAACTGAGGGCCCTGGCTCTGCAGAGTGTACATGGTGATGACAGATATGATAATATACTATTTAATCATCATTGGCTATGTTGAAAAAAAGTGTTTGAAGTGTTTCCTACGATTAGAAGATTAGAAATCTTTATAAAACGTGTTTGTAATTAAAGATGTTATTGTTAAACTGTAGGCATTCACTCACTCCCATGTTAAACTAGAGACTGTTAGCAACATTAGACATTTTCTGTTTCCCCAATAAAGCTTTATTTTTGAGATATCACAAAAAAATATATAATGTACAGGATATTGAAAAGATGTCATAGAATCAGCAGCTCTGAAAACATCTAAAGCATAACCTCACCTCCTCCTTCAGATAGGACTGGGAGTAAAGCTGGTTCAGGTTCAATTTGGGGGGGGGGGGCAGAACAGCTGAGCCTGAAGATGGATCTGATCCTGACATCAGGGGGCAGGGACAACTTATTATGAATAGCTTGCTAAAAGTTTACCTGCATTGATTTAATGTCAGCTAGAGGAGCAAAATACAAACACTCTGAATTTCACTTACTGCGGCAACATGCACGCTCACACATCTGACCGAGCGAGAGGAGAAAAGAAACTTACTAAACAGTCTCTCCCGCCGACTGACGTCACGGCCCTAACTAGCAGCTAACTACAGCTACCCACACTAAACAAAACACAATTTAACACACTGTAAGAAATAACAACACTGTAAACTATGAACCTTGGGGCCTTTTCCACAGACATACTGTCGCCCTTTAATTCCTCTACCTTTATTTTCTTTCCTCTCTTTTCGCTTTTGATATCCTGATTTTTGTCGATGACACATGATTCAATCATCCCTCGTTAATCACTCTCGATAGTCGCACTGGATGCGGAGCTGTTTGAAAAGCGGACCAAACCATTACTTCTAAATAAAGGGGGTGCAGAGTTTTGAAATTGTTACTTTTTGTCAGAAAACTTTTAAATTAACCATTAATTTGATTTATTTCACGTTATATACAATGTATACAACGTACATACAATTAGTGGAGATTATTGCAACCAGGGTATTCAGAATACCATCTCTGAACGCAAAACACGTCCAACCTTTAAGCAGATGGGCTACAGCAGCAGAAGACCCCACCGGGTGCCACTCCTGTCAGCTAAAAACAGGAAACTGAGGCTACAATTCTCACAGGATCACCAAAATTGGACATTAGAAGATTGGAAAAATCTTGCCTGGTCTGATGAGTCTCGATTTCAGTTGCGACATTCAGATGGCAGGTTCAGAATTTGGTAGGGAAGAACAACAGGAAAGCATGGATTCTTCCTGCAGTGCACCATCAACCATGCCATGTTCAAAGTCACCTAAACCCCCTTTCTTCCCCTTTCTGATGCTCGGTTTGACTTCAGTACATTGTCTTGACCACGTCTAAATGCCTAAATGCATTGATTTTCTGCCATGTGATTGGCTTATTAGCTATTTGTTTATACAAGCAATTGAACAGGTGTATGTAATAAAGTGGCCGGTGAGTGTATACATACCAGTATCACTCAAACAGGTTGAGATCTTTCAATAGGCAGAACTAAACCCCCCACTCTACCCTACTCATTGAACATGCCACTTATCACTAACAATAATCTTGGCTGAGGTCATGCAAAATAGAATGGCTGACTTTGAACATGAACTATCCCTGCGTTCCAAATCACATACTTTTTCTTTTTACAACACTACATACTAAAGTAAAGAAGAGTTTTAGGGCCATGGGAGAGAAAAAAAATCAAATTAGGAAGATTTTTTTTTCATTATGTCAAGAAATGTCAAGAATAAAGACGAATACTCCAAAATGCTATTGGAATTAGTGGGGCATTTCTGTATTTTCAGCATACTACAATTGATGTGCATGTATTGGGATGTCCTAAATCTTTTTCTGGCATACTAAATAGTAGGGAAGTATGGGGATTGGAACGCAGGGTTAGTGTAAATTACTAGGGGATTGATTCATGGAGATTAAATTATGTATACATCTATAAATTGGTCGACAACTAAAACTATATGCCTGTCTATGTTTTGCTCTGACAACTTTTAGTTGTTATTCTGTAACAATGACACAATAAAACTGAACTGAATGTTATTATTATACAGCACTTTGGTCAACTGATGTTGTTTTTTTTTGTTTTTTTCGGGGGGGGGGGGGGGGGGGGCGCCCTTAGCTCAGTTGGTAGGGCATCCCCCCCATGGGCCTCGGCCAGCAGCGGACCCGGGTTCGATTCCAGCCCGCGGACGTTCCCTGCATGTCACTCCCCTCTCTGCCCCATTTCAACTCTGTCTCTACACTATCAATAAAGCATAAAAATGCCAAAAAAAAAATCTTAAAAAAATATATATAATAGGGGAGAACGGGGTAATCTGAGCCACTTTTTACATTTGCTCCCCTCTAAGCGAGCTAAAATGATTTATCACTCAAATTTACACATTTCCCATTAATTCAGGATGTTTCCTAGAAATGGGCATTAGCAGAATTTTTTCAAGGCAAAGGTCAGTGAAAATATGATTGTTTTAAAAAAAGTTGTGATGTGGCTCACTTTACCCCAGCTGTGGGGTAAACTGAGACAGACCGGAAAAATCAAGGGGGTAAAGTGAACCAGCTGGGGTTAAACTGATCCACTTACTTTTTCCACTCTGAAACTACCATAACAACACATATTGTAACAGTTAGAATCCTGAAATCTAGCCACACATTCCAGAACTAATGTCGGACTAGTAAAAGAATGATGGAGTTTGGTCAATTAAGCAAAGCAAATTTTCTAAGCACTTGAAAGTAACTCTGAACAAAATCAAATACAACACATTATAATTCAAAAGGTTTTAATAAGATTCAAATGAAAGATAGAACCAGTTACATTAGAACACAGTCTGGGGGTCAGAACACAGGACCCTTAGAGCCAGCTAGTGTCTGGGGGTCAAAGCATAGGAAAATCAGAACCAGCGAGAACAGCCTGGGACTCAGAACACAGGAGAAGACCCAACTGGATTATAACATCAGCCTGTCATACTGTACAACTAGGCCTACTCTACATTCCAGCCCTGAAGGTTACAGGGAAAGATGAGAAGGTGCTCTTTCCGTGTGGTTGCCCCAGGTCGTCTTCCTGGTGTATTTCCTTGGCATGATGGCTTTTCTACGATGTGTATGACATTAAAATAAAATATGTTTAAGACTAAACTTAACTTGTGCCTCATGGTGGGGGAAAGTGAGACAGTGCCTCACTTTCCCCCACAGCATTTGGCTCACTTTCCCCCACCACCACAATTTGAGAAAAAACTACCTCTCTTAGCATTTCAGGCTAATCTTTAGCTAATATAATCACATGGTTTTTATATGTTGGTAGTTCATCAACACGTATGATAGAAGTTTTTCTACGTGAATACATTTGCTTTGGCACAACAGTTGATTAAGTTGACAGCAAGAAAATTTACTTTTACATGCAAAATACCTATTTTGGTGAAAAAAACATGCTTACCACAGCACCATGAGGTCCTCTCTTTCAGGGCCAGGGGGAAATGAGAGGGGCTTGAAAACATATATCTCACATGACCACAAATGTTTTCCATTGCCTAGATACAGGGGGTGGCTCACATTACCCGATGCCTCAGATTCCCCCGTTCTCCCCTATATGTTGTTTTTAAAGGTGCAGTGTGTAATATGACATCATCAAGAAAGTTCTACAAAGTTCTAGAATGCAAAACTCCCTGGGTAACCCCAACCCTTTTGAATAATAACAGAAGCTACAGTGGGCTTCAAGGACAAGAACAATTCAAAATTTTAAATAATACACCTGATGACATTCCAACTATGACACTTTCAAGATGGCGGCACTAGGCCTTGGTCCAAAATATGCAGAAATATGGACATACTGAGACCCTTTTTAAGGGAAAAAATAATAATTAAAAAAAAATGTTTCAGCTATTATGCACTAAATTAAATATACTTATGGATATTATAATTACTTTCTACAAAATCAGCTCGGAAATAAAACCCCAAATTCTACACACTGCAGGTTTAAATGTGCTATAGAAATAATTTTGACTTTGACTTTGCCGAGCTAAGGGTGTAAGGGCAGGGTGTCATATTGTATCATATTGTATCATATATCATATGGTATGAAATGTAAAGCCCACTGAGACAAATGTATTTGTGATTTTGGGCTATACAAATAAAACTGATTTGATTAGGAAGCAAAGTATCAGAATTGCCACAAAGTTGTTATGGAAACACAGTCCTCATGACATGGCTGGATTTGAATGAACACTTGTGTTTGTTTGCGGGTTGTGAGGATCCTGTCTAACAAATCAAATCAAATCAAATTTTAGGGTTGTTAGGATCCTGTCTAACTCAATGGATTAAGGCGATACTATGGAAGCGCCCTGTGCAAAACTGTGACGGGGACATTTGCATTCTGTAAATAATGTCCAGCTCACTGTCCTGCTGTTGTCTGATCTCACTGCATTCATGACTTCTACAGTAGTGGTGTCAGCAGGCAGTTTGAGGACAAGACTGAGGGCAATCACAATCACAATCAAACACTGCAAACAAGGTAGGTGGTTTCCAATAACTTAATGAGTATCTGTTGATTTTGTTTTCCAAAAAATAATTCAAAGTATTTTTTTTCACATTAACCTTCAGTTCATATTATTCAGAAGTTTATTTGTTGGACAGTTGTTACCAAAACT
Source organism: Ammodytes marinus (assembly GCF_949987685.1). Classification (NCBI taxonomy): domain Eukaryota; kingdom Metazoa; phylum Chordata; class Actinopteri; order Uranoscopiformes; family Ammodytidae; genus Ammodytes; species Ammodytes marinus. The sequence goes on from NC_137227.1 coordinate 16,267,740, forward strand.
GTACCTCAATGCAAATCAATTCAATTACAATTTTTAAATTCAGTTTATTTAAGAAGGGAACAGTGCAAATTAATAAAACACATGATCATATGGTACATGCGTTAAAAATGCCAGAATTAGCCAAAAGGCTATTTTTCATCTGTAGTCCCCTGACATCAATGTTAAAAGAAAAAACAATTAAACAAGTTAAAAAAACAAAATGAACTGGACGGATCCCCAGTGAAGTGTGGTCAGTGTGCAGAAGGTTGACACAGTATTAAATGTGTAAAACTATCTGGTGCAATTCACCTGGATCTTAACATTTCAAATGTGTATTCAGAACGTCTCATTTTGATGTTGCTCTAAGTCTGTGTTGAGTTCTTGAGTTTTCTAGAGTTACAGCTCTGGAAAAAAAATTAGAGGCCAGTCTGGATTTTTCCTTAATCTTGATCTCTACATTACTTAATGGAAATGCTCTCAATGCCAATATTTTTTGGGGGGAGGAATTTGGTAGAAATGTTGTCAGTAGTTTATATTATAAATCCAAAATGTTCATTCTACTCAAACATATGCCTATAAACAGTAAAACGAGAAACACTGAACATTTGGAGTTGTCTCAGTGGTTTAAATTTTTTCCAGAGCTGTATGTAATCTAAAACAGAGGAATCTTTGTCATAACAAAGTTGCCGGTTGCCATATTTTGTGCAAACGCAACACAAATTTAAAGCAGTTGATGGAGCAGTCGTTAGCTGACCGTAAACAGTGTATGAATGTGTGTGTGAATGGTAACGTGGGAATGGGAACAGGTCTCCCTTGAAAAAGAGTCTCTTGTCTCAATGGGATTTATCTGTTTACATAAAGGTTAAAAAGAAAACATGTATAACACACCAATGAAAGTTGTGTGATTGATGAAAACATGTTAGGACAATTTCTGGTACATTTCCAAAGCTTGGCTGGACATGCAACTCAAAAGCAAAGTGAACTTTATTTCAAGTTAATGGTTAAGCCTGACAATCTGTAATGTGTACCAGAACAGACAATAAATATTACACTTTTTTAGAAAACTGAACTTGGGAGGCGCCCTTAGCTCAGTTGGTAGGGCGTCCTCCCCATGGGCCTCGGCCAGCAGTGGACCCGGGTTCGATTCCAGCCCGCGGTCGTCCTCTGCATGTCACTCCCCTCTCTCCCCCATTTCAACTCTGTCTCTATACTATCAATAAAGCATAAACATGACCAAAAAAAGAAAAAAAAAGAAAACTGAACTTGAAGCAGAGTTTACTTCAACTTTGCACCGTTTAGATCAGGGGTGTCCAAACTTTTTTCACTGAGGGCCACACACAGAAAAATCTACGAAGGGCCGGGCCACTTTGCAAAAATAACACATTTAACAGGACATGTAGCTGCTCTGATGTTTAGTTTCATAGTGTCTTCGTAAATTGTAATCCTTCTTCACGGCAACACTTTCCTTGCACATTAAACAGACACATTCCCTAGGGAGGTCCGGGGGTATGCCCCCCCGGGAGATTTTTTAAAGTTTTTAAAGTGAAATGCTTGAATCTGGTGCACTTTGAGAGGGAAATTAAGAGGCTAAATCGGAAGAATTTTGTATGAAAAAAAAAATGGAAAGCTATTGGAGAAGGACACATAGATTTTCCATAATAATATTAATTTAAAATAAAATATTATTCAGGGTCCTCTGGGATGGGCTTGTTGCTCTTTTTCTTTTATGGGACATATTTCTCAGTAATATAATGAGTGCATTTAAATTATTTAAAAATTAAAAGCGCCATATTACATTAGATTTTTAAAATATGCCACGGGCCAATCAATCAGTGTTTGACACCCCTGCACTAGTGGGTTAACTAAGAAATGCAAAAAAAAAATAAAATTTTTTTTTTTTTTTTTTTTCAAAGGGCCATATTACATTATATTTTTAAAATCGGCCGCGGGCCAATAAAAAGCGGGCCGCGGGCCGCAGTTGGCCCGCGGGCCGTAGTTTGGACACCCCTGGTTTAGATATATGTCAGGGATCGCTTACGAAGATTAAATATAACTTAATCTTAACTGTGTCAATCTCTCTCTTTCTTATCTATAAAGGTATAATGGAAAATAAAGTGTTTTGCTGAAAGAAGTATTTCTGTAGTGAATGATTGTGTTGTGTCCATAACTTTGGTGTGTGATATAATAATAATAATAATAATAATAATAATAATAATAATAATAATAATAATAATAATAATAATAATAATAATAATAACAATTATTATTATTATTATTATTATTATTATTATTATTATTATTATTATTATTATTATTATTAATATTATTATAATATCAATTATTATTATTATTATTATTATTATTATTATTATTATTATTATTATTATTATTATTATTATTATTATTATTGTTATTATTATTATTATTATTATTATTAGTATTATTATTATTATTATTATTATTATTATTATTATTATTATTATATTAAAACTGTCCGATGTAAACTGTACAACAAAGGATAGAGTTTGTCATTCCTGTCTCCTGACTTGTCTTTTATAATGTCTCATTCACTTCAGGCCCAATGCGACTACAGACACTGAATATGTCTTTGGCTAATTCCTCTTCAGCATCAAACTCCAGCAATCCTCTACTACCATCCGACTGCTCCAGTGTTGCATATAAGATTTTCTATGCCTTGACAACCGTGAAATCTGTCCTCCTATTGGCTCTTGGCTCTTGCGTCGTCTCCCTGGGTTACCATCGATGGAGGCAGCAGCAGCGCTCCTTTAAAACAACCAGCCATTCCGACATCTTCACCTACAACATGGTTGCCATGCAGCTGTTCCTGTTCTTGGCTTGCGTCTGCTACATTTGGGCACAATTTGCTCATAACACTGAAATTGTAATTGCAGGAAATGTTGCTTATTCTTTATTTGTTTTTGGAGAAATGTTCTTCCACATCCTGACATGTGTGGAGCGATACCTGGCCGTCGTACATCCCGTCACCTACCTGAAGCTAAAAAATGTCCGCGGGGCCAAGATCAGAAATATCAGCATTGGTTGTGCGTGGGTGCTGAGCTTTGTAGGTGGCTGTGCACCACGTGTGTTCGTGTTCGAGCCTAATCCTAATGAATTCATCATACAAATGTTCTGCCTATTGGGCATTTCTTTAGCCATCGTGTCTTTCTGCAGCCTTCGTGTTCTCTGCGTTCTGATTCGTCCAGGGCCGGGGGAAGTGGGCGGGGCCAGGGAGCGAGTCGACCAATCAAAGCAGAGGGCCTTCTACACTGTCATGGCGATAATGGGAGTGCTGGTGTTGAGGTTTGCTGGGCTTCTCGCCACAATGGTTCTGATCTACTTTGAGCCACTGAGCCTTGCGAGCTGTGTGATGGTTGCATCCGGAGCGGTGACTAGTCTGCCCGGCAATTTGGTTTTACCTCTGCTGTTCCTACACAGAGCAGGAAAACTATCATGTTGCTGCCGCTGATGTACACTCACCGGCCACTTTATTAGGTACAGCAGTTACATTTCTTGTTAACACATATAGCTAATCAGCCAATCACATGTCAGCAACTCAATGCATTTAGGCATGTAGACCTCTGAGTATTTAAGAAACTGCTGATCTACTGGGATTTTCACACACAACCATCTCTAGGGCTTACAGAGAATGGTCCGAAAATGGAAAAATATCAAGTGAGCGGCAGTTGTGTGGATGAAAATGCCTTGTTGAAGTCAGAGGTCAGTGGAGGATGAGCATACTGGTTCGAGATGATAGAAAGGAAACAGTAACTCAAATAACCACTCGTTACAACCAGGGTATGCAACACGTCCAACATTTAAGCAGATGGGCTACAGCAACAGAAGACCCCATCGGGTGCCACTCCTGTCAGCTAAAAACAGGAAACTGAGGCTACAATCTGCACAGGCTCACCAAAATTGGACATTATAAGATTGGAAAAATCTTGCCTGGTCTGATGAGTCTCGTTTTCAGTTGCGACATTCAGATGGCAGGTTCAGAATTTGGTAGGGAAGAACAACAGGAAAGAGTGGATCCTTCCTGCCGTGCACCATCAACCATGCCATGTTCAAAGTCACCTAAACCCCCTTTCTTCCCCATTCTGATGCTCGGTTTGACTTCAGTACATTGTCTTGACCACGTCTAAATGCCTAAATGCATTGATTTTCTGCCATGTGATTGGCTTATTAGCTATTTGTTTTTACAAGCAATTGAACAGGTGTATGTAATAAAGTGGCCGGTGAGTGTATACATACCAGTATCACTCAAACAGGTTGAGATCTTTCAATAGGCAGAACTAGTACAAAAGCAACCCATATACAATAGCTGCCATTAGGGAATCAATGCTTTATTTCAGTGTGTCGTTTGTGTGAAGATTAGGGAGACAGTACATACCAGTGGACAGACTGATTGTAAATACAGAGAGCGAGAAAGAGCAGGCAAGTGACACTGTAAGAAATTGACCAGTACCTTAAAGGGACACTGTGTAATATGACATCATCAAGAAAGTTCTAGAAAGTTTTAGAAAGTTCTAGAATGCAACGCTCCCTGGGTAACTCCACCCCTTTTGAATAATAACAGAAGCTACAGTGGCCTTCAAGGACAAGAACAATTCTAAATTTTAAACAATTCACCTGATGACATTCCAAAAACATGGATTCCTCCATAAGACTTGCCTGCTCAATGTAGAAAATGTAATATTAATATTTGTAATTCTCCGCCCAGGAGGATAATTCAGATTATTGGCAGAGGTGATTTTACACCAATGAGGACACATTTATGAATGAGGATATTGATTTTAGCTAATGAATTACTTAAAATGTTACACAGTGTCCCTTTAAAGAGCACCTATTATGCTTTTTCATCTTTTCTGACCTATAAATGCTGTTATAATGTTATACAGTCATGCTAAATGGTACCAAAGTGTCAGATAATGACATAAATGCA
>NC_137227.1:16277681-16285181 GCF_949987685.1 Ammodytes marinus
GAGGACCTTAACCAGAGCAGTCTCAGTGCTGTGGTGTTCATGAAAACCTGACTGGAAGACATCAAAGCAGTTGTTCACTGCTAGGTAGTTGTTTAGCTGTTGATAAACAGCTTTTTCAATTATCTTGCTTAAAAATGGAAGGTTCGATATGGGCCTATAATTGTTCATGAGTGATGTATCTAGACAAGGCAGTCTTTCCAGAAAAGAAAGACTGCCTTGCATTTCTCAGTTCTGAATTAAACGTGTACAGTTTCTCTTTGAAGATGTCATAATGAACCTGGAGATTTGTTTTTCGCCACCTGCGTTCTGCTTTACGGCACTCTCTTCTTTCTATTCTGACCTGCGGGGCATTTCTCCAAGGAGATCTTTTCTTACCAGAGACAACCTTCATCTTAGAGGGCGCAATAGCATCTATAACACTTGTAATTTTGCCGTTAAAGTTGTCTAAGAGCTCCTTAACTGAGTTACAGGGGAGGGGTGGTATTGAAGAAAATGCTTGAATGAATGTTTCACTGGTATTTTCTGTAATATACTGTTTTTTGATTACTTTTGATTGATCAGTTGTGTGCACAGACATTTTACTCTCAAAAAATAAACAGGAATGGTCTGAGAGGGGACCTATATCTGCCACTGTTATGTCTGAAATGTTCATTCCTCTGGAAATGATAAGGTCCAGAGTGTGCCCTTTGTTATGAGTTGGTTTGTCAACATGCTGATTTAGTCCAAAGTTGTCAAGGACACAGCACAGTTCTTTCGCACATCTGTCCTCGGGTTTGTCAGTATGAATATTGAAATCTCCAACGATTAATACACAGTCAAACTCAGTAAAGATTACAGACAGCAGTTCAGCAAGATCATCAAAAAAGCTTGTACAGTATTGTGGTGGCCTGTAAATATTAATTAAAATAGCTCTAGAGACTGAATTTAACTTGAGAGCCACGTATTCAAATTAATAAAAATGTCCATAAGACATCTTTTTGCATTGTAGAGATTCTTTAAACAAAATAGCAACCCCCCCCCTCCTTTTTTATGCACTCTGGATTCACTCACAACATTGTGATTTGGGGGGGGGGGGGGCGGACTCTATGAGAACAGCTGAGCTGTTATCTTGGTCTAACCAAGTTTCAGTTAAAAACATAAAATTAAGATTGTGCCTAGTAATAAGATCATTAATTAAAAATGTTTTACCTGCCAAGGATCTGATGTTTAACAAAACTAAATTTAGTGTGTTCGAAGCATTGTCAGCCCGATTTATTTCAGCACACTGTGGCTGAGGAGGAATGCTTATCAGATTTGATACATTTACAGGATTTAAGAGTTTCCTGTTTCTTGAGATAAACTTTGAGAAACAGGGCCCCGGCTTATCCTGTGAGTCGAAGGCGATAACTATGTAGCCGCGGCCCGGCACATATCAACAAGTGCTGACATCATCAAGGCAAGGCAAGGCAAGTTTATCTACACAGCACACATTCATACATCGATAGCAGCAGCAGTTACCACGCAGGGTGCAAGCTAACTATCGGGAGCAGTTTAGGGTTCAGTGTCTCTTTGCTCAGGGACACTTGGATATGTGGCGGGGAGACGGGGGATCGAACCACCAACCCTATAGTTGCGGGTCCCCTATCCCTAACCCTATCCACTTCGCCACAGCCCCCCTTATTACTACTACTAATCTTGGCTGAGGTCATGCAAAATAAAATGGCTGACTTTGAAGATGAACTATGTCTAAATTTCTGTAACAATGACAAAATAAAACTGAATGCTATTAGGAAGCAAAGTTGCAGAATTGTGACACTCATTCAAATAGTGTCATTAGGACACAGTCTATCTGTCTGTCTGTCTATCCATCTATCCCTCTATCCATCTATCTATCTATCTATCTATCTATCTATCTATCTATCTATCTATCTATCTATCTATCTATCTATCTATCTATCCATCCATCCATCCATCCATCCATCCATCCATCCATCCATCCATCCATCCATCCATCTATCTCTTTATGGAAACACAGTCCTCATGACATGGCTGGATTTGAATGAACACTTGTGTTTGTTTGCGGGTCATTAGGATCCTGTCTAACTTAATGGACTGAGGCGATACTATTGAAGCGCCCTGTGCAAAACTGTGACGGGGAACTTTGCATTCTGTAATTAACGTCCAGCTCACAGTCCTGCTGATCTCACTGCATTCATGACTTCTACAGTAGTGGTGTCAGCAGGCAGTTTAAGGACAAGACTGAGGGCAATCACAATCACAATCAAACACTGCAAACAAGGTAGGTGTTCTCCAATAACCTAATGAGTATCTGTTGATTTTGTTTAAAAAATTATTCAAAGTAGGTTTTTTTCTTTCTTCACATTAATCAGTTCATATTATTCAGGAGTTTCTTTGTTAGACAGTTGTTACCAAAGCTGTACCTCAATGCAAATCAATGAAGTGCAGAAGGTTGACACAGTATTAAATGTGTAAAACTATCTGGTGCAATTCACCCGGATCTTAACATTTCAAATGTGTATTCAGAAAGTCTCATTTTGATGTTGCTCTAAGTCTGTGTTGAGTTCTTGACAAATTGCGTTTTCTACAGTTCTGTAATCCAACACAGAGGAATCTTTTGTCATAACAAAGTTGCCAGTTGCCATATTTTGAGCAAACGCAACACACATTTAAAGCAGTTGCTGGAGCAGTCGTTAGCTGACCATAAACAGTGTATGAATGTGTGTGTGAATGGTAATGTGGGAATGGGAACAGGTCTCCCTTGAAAAAGAGTCTCTAGTCTCAAAGGGACAGAACTGTTTACATAAAGGTTAAAAAGAAAACGTTTATGACACACCAAGGAAAGTTGTGTGATTGATGAAAACATGTTAGGACAACTTCTGGTACATTTCCAAAGCTTGGCTGGACATGCAACTCAAAAGCAAGTGAACTTTATTTGAAGTTAATGGCTAAGCCTGACAATCTGTAATGTGTACCAGAACAGACAGTGGTGGCTAAATATTACGCTTTTTTAGAAAACTGAACTTGGGGGGCGCCCTTAGCTCAGTTGGTAGGAAGTCCTCCCCATGGGCCTCGGCCAGCAGTGGACCCGGGTTCGATTCCAGCCCGCGGTCGTTCTCTGCATTTCACTCCCCTCTCTCCCCCATTTCAACTCTGTCTCTACACTATCAATAAAGCATAAACATGACCAAAAAAAGAAAAAAAAAGAAAACTGAACTTGAAGCAGAGTTTACTTCAACTTTGCACCGTTTAGATATATGTCAGGGATCACTTACGAAGATTAAATATAACTTAATCTTAACTGTGTCAATCTCTCTCTTTCTTATCTATAAAGGTATAATGGAAAATAAAGTGTTTTGCTGAAAGAAGTATTTCTGTAGTGAATGATTGTGTTGTGTCCATAACTTTGGTGTGTGATATAATAATAATAATAATAATAATAATAATAATAATAATAATAATAATAATAATAATAATAACAATTATTATTATTATTATTATTATTATTATTATTATTATTATTATTATTATTATTATTATTATTATATTAAAACTGTCCGATGTAAACTGTACAACAAAGGATAGAGTTTGTCATTCCTGTCTCCTGACTTGTCCTTTCTAATGTCTCATTAACTTCAGGCCTGACGCGACTACAGACACTGAATATGTCTTTGGCTAATTCCTCTTCAGCATCAAACTCCAGCAATCCTCTACTACCATCCGACTGCCACAGTGTTGCATCTAAGATTTTCATTGCCTTGACAACCGTGAAATCTGTCCTCCTATTGGCTCTTGGCTCTTGCGTCGTCTCCCTGGGTTACCATCGATGGAGGCAGCAGCAGCGCTCCTTTAAAACAACCAGCCATTCCGACATCTTCACCTACAACGTGGTTGCCTTGCAGCTGTTCCTGTTCTTGGGTTGCTGCTGCTACATTTCGGGGGAATTCGCTAATAACACTGAAATTATGTTGGCAGGAGGTGCTGCTTATTCTTTATTTGTTTTTGGAGAAATGTTCTTCCACGTCCTGACATGTGTGGAGCGATACCTGGCCGTCGTACATCCCGTCACATACCTGAAGCTAAAAAATGTCCGCGGGGCCAAGATCAGAAATATCAGCATTGGTTGTGCGTGGGTGCTGAGCTTTGTAGGTGGCTTTGTAACACGTGTGTTCGTGTTCAAGCCTAATGAATTCCTCATACAAGTGTTCTGTCTATCGGGCATTTCTTTAGCCATCGTGTCTTTCTGCAGCCTTCGTGTTCTCTGCGTTCTGATTCGTCCAGGGCCGGGGGAAGTGGGCGGGGACAGGGAGCGGGTCGACCAATCAAAGCAGAGGGCCTTCTACACTGTCATGGCGATAATGGGAGTGCTGGTGTTGTGGTTTGCAGGGCTTCTCGTCACAATGTTTCTGTTCTACTTTGAGCCACTGAGCCTTGCGAGCTGTGTGATGCTTGCATCTGAACCGGTGACTAATCTGCCCAGCAATTTGGTTGTACCTCTGCTGTTCCTACACAGAGCAGGAAAACTATCATGTTGCTGCCGCTGATGTAAACTCACCGGCCACTTTATTAGGTACAGCAGTTACATTTCTTGTTAACACATATAGCTTATCAGCCAATCACATGTCAGCAACTCAATGCATTTAGGCATGTAGACCTCTGAGTATTTCAGAAACTGCTGATCTACTGGGATTTTCACACACAACCATCTCTAGGGCTTACATACAGAGAATGGCCCGAAAAAGGAAAAATATCAAGTGAGCGGCAGTTGTGTGGATGAAAATGCCTTGTTGAAGTCATAGGTCAGTGGAGGGTGGGTAGACTGGTTCGAGATGATAGAAAGGCAACAGTAACTCAAATAACCACTCGTTACAACCAGGGTATGCAACACGTCCAACCTTTAAGCAGATGGGCTACAGCAGCAAAAGACCCCATCGGGTGCCACTCCTGTCAGCTAAAAACAGGAAACTGAGGCTACAATTATCACAGGCTCACCAAAATTGGACATTAGAGGATTGGAAAAATCTTGTCTGGTCTGATGAGTCTCGATTTCAGTTGCGACATTCAGATGGCAGGTTCCGAATTTGGTAGGGAAGAACAACAGGAAAGCATGGATCCTTCCTGCCGTGCAACATCAACCATGCCATGTTCAAAGTCACCTAAACCCCCTTTCTTCCCCTTTCTTATGCTCGGTTTGACTTCAGTACATTGTCTTGACCACGTCTAAATGCCTAAATGCATTGATTTTCTGCCATGTGATTGGCTTATTAGCTATTTGTTTTTACAAGCAATTGAACAGGTGTATGTAATAAAGTGGCCGGTGAGTGTATAAATACCAGTATCACTCAAACAGGTTGAGATCTTTCAATAGGCAGAACTAGTACAAAAGCAACCCATATACAATAGCTGCCATTAGGGAATCAATGCTTTATTTCAGTGTGTCGTTTGTGTGAAGATTAGGGAGACAGTACATACCAGTGGACAGACTGATTGTAAATACAGAGAGCGAGAAAGAGCAGGCAAGTGACACTGTAAGAAATTGACCAGTACCTTAAAGAGCACCTATTATGCTTTTTCATCTTTTCTGACCTATGAATGCTGTTATAATGTTATACAGTCATGCTAAATGATGCCAAAGTGTCAGATAATGACATACATGCATTTTAGACAAATTCCCGACTTACTGTCTGGGGTGGCTGCAGGTGCACAGCCTCAACACTCCGATGCCGTTCGCGGCAGCCTAGTGCCTAGTTTCCTTGATTTGCGTGATGTCACACAAAGAAGATGACTTTTCTATTGAATTTAAATATTTTTAAAAAGTGTACAGACATATAGGGGAGAATGGGGGAATGTGAGCCATCGGGTAATGTGAGACACCCCCTGTATCTAGGCAATTGAACACGTTTTTGGTCCTGTGAGATATATGTTTTCAAGCCCATCTCATTTCCCCTTGGCAAAGAAAGAGAGGACCTCATGGTGATGTTGTAAGCATGTTTTTTTCACAAACATTTATTTTTTGCATGTAAAAGTAAATTTTCTTGCTGTCAACTTAATCGATTGTTGTGCCAAAGCAAATTAATTCAGGTAGAAAAACTTCTATCATGCATGTTGATGAACTACCAACATATGAAACCATGTGATGATGATAACTGAAGATTAGCCTAATTTGCTGAGAGAGGTAGTTTTTCTCAAATTGTGGCAGTGGGGTAAAGTGAGACAAATGCTGTGGGGTAAAGTGAGACAGTGTCTGTGCCCTCTTTTAATGAATCCATTATATTTGAGGTAGCAAGGAGAGTTTGAATAAGACAAAAGACAATGTGGGCTGGAGGTGGGGGTTGATGGTTGAAGGGGTGTCAGCAAGGGCATGGTTTGGCACGTATGTATGTTGGGGACAGGAGAATGACCTTTAACATCAATAGACTCAAAGTAATATGTCTTTATTCAATGAATGATCCCAATAAAACAAATGCAGAAAAATATTAATCAAAGACTCAAAAGATGGAAAATGACAGCTGGGTCTAGTCCTGTGTTCTGAGTCCCAGGATGTTCTAGCTGGTTCTGATTGTTCTTTGCTCTGACCCCCAGACACTAGCTGGCTTTAAGGGTCCTGTGTTCTGACCCCCAGACTGTGTTTTAATATAACTGGTTCTATCTGTCATTTGAATGTTAATTATTGAATATGAATCATATGGTGTATTTGATCAGAGTTACTTTCAAGTGTTTAGAAAATGTTTTTCTTAATTGACCAAACCCCATGATTCTGTTACTCGTCCGACATTAGTTTTGGAATATTTGGTTTTCAATCTAGCTGTCAGGATTGTTACTGTTACAACATGTGTTTGTATGGTAGTTTCAGAGTGGAAAAAGTAAATGGATCAGTTTACCCCCTTGATTTCTCTGGTCTGTCTCAGTTTACCCCACAGCTGGGGTAAACTGAGACACAACTTTTTTTTAAACAATCATATTTTCACTGCCCTTTGTCATGATTAAGTTCTGCTAATGCCCTTTTCTAGGAAACATCCTGAATTAATGGGAAATGTGTAAATTTGAGTGATAAATCATTTTATCTCCCTTAGAGGGGAGCAAATGTAAGAAGTGTCTCACATTACCCCGTTCTCCCCTATCACAATATAATATTTACAAAGCCGTAATAGTTGTAGTAGAAGTTGGTTTTGCTGTGTATGTGAGAGAAAGCGAGAGCGAGAGAGAGAGAGAGAGAAAGAAAGAAAGAAAGAGAAAGAAAGAGACTTTTAGGGTAACTCATGTCTTTTATATGTTGCTAATGATATCTGTAGTGTTTTTTTATTAATTTTATTCTCAGACGTATTTACTAGTATGTTTTACTATGCTTTTATTTTCTATGCACATTGTAAAAGCACTTTGTGACCCTGTCTGTGAAAAGCGCTCTATAAATACATTTTACGAACTTACTTACTTACTTACTTACTATCTATCCAATCCCACTGTAATGTAATTTAGAGGCTGTCTTGAAATAAACCTTTTGCT
>NC_137227.1:16300181-16305181 GCF_949987685.1 Ammodytes marinus
TAAAAAACACATCAGTTCAAATGAGCCACATATAAAAGACAGAAGTTACCCAAAAGCTGAGCGTTGTGAAGGGGAGACAGTCCAGGGGCGCTAAAGACATCTGTATTTTTACTTTCTGTAATTGTATTTTTTTTTTAAGATAATTTTTTGGCATTTTCAAGCTTTATTAGATAGTACAGAGTTGAAATGGGGAGACAGAGAGAGAGAGGGGGGGGGATGACCTGCATTAAACACGAGTCGGATTTGAACCCGCGACCACTGCAACGAAGGCCGGAGCCGATATGGTACACGCTCTATCCACCACGCCACCGGAGCGCCCCGCTGCTGTAATGGTTTGATACAGTGTTGTGTGTTCTGTTGTTGTGACCTCTTGACTGAGCAGAACTTTGGCTCAACTCTGTTAGTGTTTAAATGTGATTTATGAATAAAGTTTTTGGTTGGATTGAATATCTATGTTTCCTGTTATAAATTCCCCCTTAGACTTTTCCAATTGGCTGCAGCAAAACACATATTAAAAAATTGTTTCTCCCGATATCTCTCTCTCTCTCTCTCTCTCTCTCTCTCTCTCTCTCTCTCTGTCTCTCTCTCTCCCTCTCTGTATCTCTCTCTCTCTCTCTCTCTCTCTCTCTCTCTCTCTCTCTCTCTCTCTGTGTGAGCGGAAGGAGTGAGTTTACGGAGCGCGTGTGAGAGCGGATTGTGAGGAGTTTTGCAAACTTTTCTCATAGTTTTTTTTGGTTTATATTGTAAATATAGTTGGGCGAACGGTTTGGTGGGTTCTTTTTGTGTTTTTTTGGTGCTTTTTTTTGGTGTTTTTTCACGCGATCGACCAGCGGCCGCTGGTCGGTGCGCCAGGACCTCGGGAGCATGGTGGCTTTCGGGGAACTCAGCCGTATGCACGGCTTTAAGATAACCACCACCTTCCCGTGCTCGGTGGAGGACTGCAGCCTCGCGGTGGCGGAACTAGTCGGGCACAGCAGCATACGATCCGCGGCGCGGATGAACGGAGCTGTAGTGATCTTCGTGGACAGTGTGGCGAAGGCAAACAATGTGGTGGAGAAAGGGATCGTTGTGAATGACTCGTTTGTTTCCGTGTCCCCGCTCACAACACCGGCAACGCGGATTACAATTTCAAACATCCCGCCATTCATTGGAGACGAGGTGCTGCTCCGGGAGCTGGCGAGGCATGGGAAGATTGTCTCGGCTATAAGGAAGCTGCCGTCGGGCTGCAAGTCCCCCCTGCTGCGACATGTCGTATCCCATAGACGGCAAGTACACATGATTCTACATAAAAAAGACAGTGAACTGAGTCTAGTTTTCAATTTAAAAGTGGATGACTTTGACTATGCAGTTTATGTTAATTCTGGAACCCTAAAATGCTTTGCCTGCGGCAAAGAAGGGCATTTGGCGCGAGCCTGCCCAGATAAAGCCCCTGGAAGACGGGCTGAGCCAGCAGCGGCGCGAGCAGCGGCGCGAGCTGCGGCGCCTGCGGCGCCGGCAGCGGCTCCAGCTGCGGTGCCAGCAGCGGAGCCAACAGCCGGCTCTTCAAAAGACACTGACACTGTAGCGCAAGATGTTGCAAGTGTAGAAAACAACCTGTTGGACAATATAAACACTGAGAGTATAACTGAAAATGTTGCAACTTGTGGGGAGAAGCCAAATGATGTAACTCAAAGTGTTGTTGGTGAAAGTGGGGAGCAGGTTGTTAAACACCTTGAAGAGACAAATGTGTGTGTTGAAACTGGTGACAGCGATAAACAAAGTGAGTGTGTTGTTCAGGAAGAGGGGGACAATATTACCACAGAACCAGCAGGGAGTGTAGTGGCTGGGCCCATCTCTGCGGCAGCAGAGCATGACAGTGAGGATGGGGTGATGGAGGAGGAAGATAACCTGTGTAAGGCTCCCCATCTAAAGAGAAAACAGAGAGATGAAGCCTGTGGCTCTAAGGCAAAGAAGCCAACAGCTAGGGAGCAGGAGGAACAGACAGACACAGACTCAGAAAGAAGTGATGAGGAGACAGGGTCCAGTGAAGAGGAAGTGGGGATGGAGGACTGTGGCACAGACAGTCAGCCCCTCACTGACTCACAAATGCTTTCTGCTGCACAGCTGGGTGAGCTGTACTCCGTAAAGAGTATCAGGGGGTTTTTGCAAAAGACAAAAGGCATGAGGACTCCCCAGTATAAGGAGTATTTTGAAGATGTAGAAAAGCTGTTGGTATCTGTAAAAGCTCAGATGAAAATGAGAGGGGAAGAAGGTTTCACTGTCACAGAGTATTACAGACTGAGGACAATGGGAAGGAAGATAAGAAAGCAGCTTAATGATGGCGTCTCAGACAGTACATAAAGCAGTGTGCCTGCTGTCTCTTCTAGCCTGTGTGTCTCTTTTAACAGCTGTTTTAATGAGTCACTTTAAACTTTCTACGCTCAATGTCAATGGAGCGAGAGATGTGAAGAAGAGGGCTTGCATTTTTGAGACTTTTAAATTGAAAAAAATGAATGTTATGATGTTGCAGGAGACCCATAGTGATGTTTTTAATGAAACAGACTGGAGGAGGGAGTTTGACGGACAGGTCATTTTAAGCCATTTTAACAGCACTAGTGCAGGGGTGGCTCTCCTTTTTTCAAGAGATTTTAGTCCTGTATCTTATGTGGTGGAGGAGCGGGTGCAGGGGAGAATGCTTGTGGTTAAAGCAAAGTATGAGCGTTTTAATATTGTTTTTATTAATGTGTATGCCCCTAATTCTGGCCCTGGCAGAGTTCTCTTTTTAAACGAACTCAGTTTGGTTTTAAAGCAGTGTGAGCCAGAGGACTATTTGTTTTTAGGAGGGGATTTTAACTGCACAGCAAATCACACATGTGATAGAAACCACCCAGAACCACATGCACCTTCTCAGAAGGCGATGCTATCCCTTATAAACACTCACAGTCTGAGTGACGTATGGAGAAAAATCCACCACAATACAAGACAGTACACTTGGGTCCACAGCAGAGAACGTGTTTTATCTTTAGCGAGGTTAGACAGGTTTTATTGTTTTACGCAGCATTTTAGCATTTTTAAGAGGTGTAGTATATGTCCAGTGGGCTTCTCGGACCATTCCATGGTTTTATGTGAGGTTTTTATTAAAAATCTTAAGAGTAAGTCTGCTTATTGGCATTTTAACACCACTTTGCTTTTAGATGCACATTTTAGAGAGGTTTTTATTTATTTTTGGAGAGGTTTTAGAGAGAGGAAGGGGGATTTTATTTGTTTAAAACAATGGTGGGACCATGGCAAAGTACAGATAAAGCAGCTCTGTCAGCAGTACACTCTCAATGTTTCTCGTGACTTGGCCAAGTCTATCAAAGATCTGGAGGTAGATATAGTGGAGCTGCAGAGTTCCTCACAGTCCACGGAAAATGGAGGTTGTATTGAAAACCTCAAATCTAAAAAAGCCGTACTGGCAGACCTGCTGGGCACCAGAGCGCAGGGGGCGCTAGTCCGGTCTCGTTTCCAGAGTGCTGCCCTAATGGATTCCCCCTCCAAGTTTTTCTTCGGCCTGGAGCAGAGGAATGGACAGAGCAGGCAGATGCACTCGCTGCAGGCAGAGGATGGGCGGACGCTGACACACACTGCAGCCATCAGGAGCAGAGCGGTAGAGTTTTATGTGCAGCTTTACAGCAGTGAGTACCAGGAGGATGATGCTGCTTTTAACGCATTCTGTCAGGACCTGCCCACAGTGTCAGAAGAGACCAACAGAGAGCTGGAGGGGCCCCTGACTGAGGCAGAACTGTTTGCAGCCTTGCAGAGTGTGCAGGGGGGTAAGGCCCCCGGCATAGATGGTCTGCCCTCAGAGTTCTACAGAGCGTTCTGGACTGAGATGAAAGAGGATTTGCTGGGGGTCTTCTCGGAGAGTTTTGAAGAGCTCTCTCTCCCCCAGAGCTGCAGGAGGGCAGTGCTGACGCTGCTGCCTAAGAAGGGAGACCTGCAGCAGATAAAGAACTGGCGACCCGTCTCACTGCTGTGCTCCGACTACAAGCTGCTGTCCAAAGCCCTGGCCAACCGGCTGAAGAAAGTGATGGAGCAGCTCATCCACCGGACTCAGACTTACTGTGTGCCTGGCAGGTCTATTGTTGACAATGTGTCATTAATTAGAGATATTTTGGAAGCCTCCGGTTCATTGGGCTTAGATGCTGGTCTGGTTTCTTTAGACCAGGAAAAGGCTTTTGATCGGGTTGAGCACCGCTACCTTTGGAAGGTTTTACAAAGGTACGGCCTCAGCCCGGGTCTGATAGCTAAGATAAAGGTCCTGTACGAGAACATTGAGAGTGTGCTGAAGATAAATGGTGGTCTATGCAAACCTTTTAATGTCCAAAGAGGTATTAGACAGGGCTGCGCCATGTCAGGTATGCTGTATTCACTGTCCATAGAACCAATGTTGCAGAATGTTCGTGGTTTTATTGACGGCCTGTTTTTACCTGACATCAGCACAAATTTTATTTCATCAGCCTACGCAGACGACATCATCATTTTTATAAAAAATCAAGATGATATTGATAAACTGAGTAAAGTTGTTGAAACTTTTGGAAAACTCTCAGCTGCCAAGGTGAATTGGGCAAAGAGCGAGGCGCTGGCAGTTGGGAGGTGGGCTGCTGGTCTGCCCCAGCTGCCTGGGGGGCTGACCTGGAAGAGGGGAGGCTTCAGGTACCTGGGGGTTCATCTAGGGGATAAACAAACTGAAAAAAAGAACTGGGAGGGTGTGATGGAAAAGGTGGAGGGGAAGCTGGCAAAGTGGAGGTGGCTGCTTCCCCACATGTCATACAGAGGGAGGGTTCTTATCATCAACAACCTGGTAGCGTCCACCCTGTGGCACAGGCTCAAGTGCCTAGAACCCCCTGCTGGGCTGCTGAAAAAAATTCAGACGGTCCTATTAAACTTTTTCTGGGATAAACTGCATTGGGTTCCCCAGAGTGTACTGTACCTGCCAAAAGAAGAGGGGGGGCAGGGCTTAATACACCTGGAGAGCA
>NC_137227.1:16322681-16337681 GCF_949987685.1 Ammodytes marinus
CATTTGTTTGAGTCAATTTTTGAGTCGATAGAATGTATATAATGTTTATCTTTTTTTTTTTTTTTTTATACACATGACACAAACAGTACACACTCCAGTTAAAACAATGTACAGTTTATGGCCATCTAGCATATGTACCAAAAAATATATAGGAACAAAATTAAATCTGAACATTTGAACACAAAACTGAAAAAATAATGATTAATGTAAAAAGTCTGTGTAAACGCGAAAGAAAGAAAAAAGTAAAAGTGCTTTCGTTTTCCAAAAGAAAAAAAAATGTCTTCCACACACACTGGGTGGAATGTTCTACTGTGGAATGTTATTTGAAGGTTCCACACTCCATATATGGATATCATATCATAGCACGGAGCAAAAAAAAACTAAATATATTTGACGTCCTCATGCCTTTGTCTTTTGTTGGACAAAAAGCCCTCCAATGTAGTCCATTGTAAAATCCCGCGCTTCATTTCGCTTAAATCAGAAATTTCTGTTTTTTTTCTGAAAAGGACAGAATGCTATGGTATCGTTTTACCATACAGAGAAAAGACCAAGTTACGATGTCCGATGTCCTAAATTTTTGGCGGCATATTTCCTTTTTCTCTGGAACTGCCTCCTCACGCGATTAATAGTCGACCGTTGCGTTCATGTACAGTAGGTCTACACAGGTGTTGGCGCATGTAGTGCTACAGATTTGGAGGGCTTTGGTTGAATCGTAGTCGATGTATCGTTTTGTAGATATCACATCTTCTGTATTTTAATCTATTTTATTTTCTTGGATTTTGTTTGTTTACTGATGTTCTGTTGGTCGTTGTTACTGGTTACGGATTCAAAAAACAACAGGTGTCGTCATCGTGGAATTTTGTTGTCTTCATCCCAAAAGGAGCCAGAAGTAATCCAATATAAATCCTTATATGTCCATTGTTGTCCATCTATCCATCCATCTATCCGTCCATCCATCTATCCATCCATCTATCCGTCCATCCATCTATCCATCCGTCCATCCATCTATCCATCCGTCCATCCATCCGTATCCCCAATGAGAAAAATACCCTGTGAAAGTGTTCAAAAACAACCTTCCAAACTCAACTTTTCATTGAAAATATAGTTGGGGAATAATCTCTCCTTCAGTGCCCTCCACATGTATCTCACTGTCCTTGGAGGGGACTCGGGTTGGCAAAGGAACAATAGTGCTTCAACCTTAGTGGGGAGGGAGGGGACCATTTCGTCCCAAAAAAAAAAAAGCTCCAATTTGATTGGACGGAGCAAATGGTCAATCAATCAATAGTTGGAGCGACGATATTGGGTTGGACGAGTTAAATCAGAAAGGGTCCCATCTGTAGTTGGTTTGAATGGCACATTGTAGAATTAGGGTCTGGTAGCTTGGTCCAACAACGGGGCGAAACGGACCTGGGTTCAATAACATCCATTTAAACCAACAATACAATCCATTTCATTGGTCGTTGGGATTTTCCAATGCCGGATTAGGCATTTCCTACTCTTTCTTCGCCGGATGTTACAGTTGAAATTGAAAATTCCGTGACACGTCTTGCCAACATCCAATACAATCCATTCATTGGTCGTTGACAACGATGTGTGTATTGTTGTCAAAATCCACTAACAGAAGTGTGTGTATCGTTTGTAGATCTCACGTATTCCATTTATTGATCATTGGGTTTTGCATTGTCGTCCTCTCCTTCGCTAGCTGTTGTTGTGGTCAAAACATCCGTGACCCGTCTTGCCAGATTGTTTGTCTGTGGGCACATTGTGTAGAATTAGGGTTTGGGAGCTTGGTCCAACAACGGGGCAAACAAACAGACCTGGGTTAAACCACATCCATTTAAACCAACAATACAATCTGTTAATCAATCATTGGGTTTCCATTGTCAGATTCGGATGTTGGATAGTCTCCTCCTTCGCCAGTTGTTGTGATGGTTTCAAAACTCCGTGACCCGTCTTGCCAGAGGGTATTTGTGCAAACACTCTCAGGTCATTCCAGAAGACTTTTAGGGTTCTTCTGGAATGCTTTTGTTCCTAGTAGTAATCCACTGGTTGTTCCCCAATCCTCTCCATTCCAGAATCCTGTTGGGTTCCATGGAATCCCGTTGGGTTCTGGAATCCGTATGGTTCCATAATGTGTGGGGTGTTGAAGGGGGGGAGGCATAAGTCAATTCTAATCCTATCCCAAGAAACATGGGGTGGTGGGCGTAGGAGTGAGGGGCCACTGGTTAAATAACACCCATTTAAACCAACAATACAATCCATTCATTGGTCGTTGGGACTTGCATTGACGTCATCTCCTTCGCCAGTTGTTGTTGAAGTGGAATATTCGGTGACCCTCTTTTCCAGAGTGTTTGCGTGTGGGCACATTGTAGAATTAGGTTTTAGTAGCTTGGTCCGACAACGGGGCAAAGCGGACCTGGGTTAAACCACACCCATTTAAACCAACATTACAATCCATTTCATTGGTCGTTGGGTCTTGCATTGTCGTCATCTCCTTCCCCGGACGTCGCAGAAGTCGAAAACTCGGTGACCCGTTTGGCGAGAGGGTTTGTGCTTTTGAGTAGCTCCATAGCAGACACTCTGGCTCCTCCCGTGGAAGACTTGCTGCCTTTCTTCTGCAGTAGAGCCATGAAGTTCTCGTTGCGGGAGGAGGATGAGGAGCTGGCCCGTTGGGTGGTGGCACTACTGCCTAAGGTCAGGTTTCGGATGTCTCCCCCACTCGTACTGTGCTTCACTGGGGACGTGAGACTCTGGCGACTGCCGAATGAGTCCGTCGGTTCCTTACGTCCCAGGACCTTTCGCTTGGACCTGGAGGAAGAGAAAAGATTGGTTTTTTTTTAAGATAATTTTTTGGCATTTTCAAGCTTTATTAGATAGTACAGAGTTGAAATGGGGAGACAGAGAGGGGGGGGGAGGGGGATGACCTGCAGTAAAGGTCCACGGGTCGGATTTGAACCCGCAACCACTGCAACAAAGGCTGCAACCAATTTGGTACGTGATCTATCCACTACACCACCAGAGCGCCCCGAGAAGAGCTTGTTAACAAAGGTGGAGGATGATTCAAAAACACATTTAAAAGGTGCTACGAGGAACTTTTAAATATTTCTGTAACAGTCTCATTTTTCCTCTGATGATCATAAATCACATGTAACAGCAAACGAGACCATCAGTGAAAAGAATGCTTTTTTTAAAAATACATATTTTAGATAATTCACAAAGATGGAGAAAGAATAAACTAGAACCATCGCCTGGTACGTGTTTAGATTTGAACCATTTGTAGCTGTTCACAGACACACACACACACACACACACACACACACACACACACACACACACACACACACACACACACACACACACACACACCATTTGTAGCTGTTTCAATCCATCATTTAATATGTAATACCCTAGCCAGATGATGTCTCGTTTAAGAGCATAAAGAAATGTAAAACATGTAACTGCAGGACGGACGCCATTAGAGATGAAACCAGCGACTTAACTGTTCTTCCTTCTCCCTCTCCTCACCTTTTGTTCTTTTGCCTTTTAAGCTATTTTAAGCATCGCGCAAAGTAAAATCATGGACACTTGTTGCTTAGAAACAGTCTTTTCTGTTTCTGTGTGTGTGTGTGTGTGTGTGTGTGTGTGTGTGTGTGTGTGTGTGTGTGTGTGTGTGTCTGTGTCTGTGTGTCTGTGTGTCTGTGTGTGTGTGTGTGTGTGTGTGTGTGTGTGTGTGTGTGTGTGTTTCTGTGTGTGTTTCTGTGTGTGTGTGTGTGTTTCTGTGTGTGTGTGTTTCTGTGTGTGTTTCTGTGTGTGTGTGTGAGAGAGAGGTTCTGAAAAAAAAGAACCGCTGGTCATGCAGTAACCCACTAGACATGCAGCTGTTGCTAGGGAACCGCCTCACACCTTTTCTACATGACAATGCGAGTTTTATCACATGCTCCGCTCAGAATCTCTCTCTCTCTCTCTCTCTCTCTCTCTCTCTCTCTCTCTCTCTCTCTCTCTCTCTCTCTCTCTCTCTCTCTCTCTCTCTCTCTCTCTCTCTCTCTGAAAAAACCCATTTCTGGTGCGAGAATAAGTTGCTTCGGCAAAATAGACAAGACTGCAATGCACTCTTCTTTTCTTTTTTCCGAATTTCTCTCTCTCTCTCTCTCTCTCTCTCTCTCTCACACACACGCACACACACACACACACACACACACACACACACACACACACACACATACCAGTTGGCATATACCAAGTCGTGGAAACTGAAATATCAGTTTGTCTAGCTAAGTTGAGAGTGTGTGTGCGTGCGTGTGTGTGTGCGCGTGTGTGTGCGTGTGTGTGTTCGAACCTGTGAATAATAGTGAACAGGTCTTCTGTGGTGTGTGTTGACGGGGTGGTGCTAGGCAACACGTCGTCATCCGTTTCCTCGGCGATGTGGAGTACCGTCTTTTCATCGGTTGTGGAGTCATCTGAACAAGACAGAACAATCATCATAGTTTAAATGTAAAATAGATCACTGTAAATTACACATAGAACTACTGTATTTAGTAAGTTTGGAGACGCGGTAAACGATGTGATGGTACCAGAGGTGAAGCCTGTACAGTAAAGCCTTGAGAGACATAGCTGAAAAAAACATACAAGTCAAATCAGTTATATTTGTATAGCCCAATATCACAAATAGACATTTGCCTCAGTGGGCTTTACATTCCATACAGTATAACACCCACAGTATGAGAAAAAACTCCCAGTAAATAAAAATTCTGTCAACTCTCCCTGAGATTTCTCACATTTTTAATCCCGTTAAAGGGTTTTTTACTGGGAGTTTTTTTCTCAGCCGAGCTGGAATGTATGTAAAGCCCACTGAGGCAAATGTCTACTTGTGATATTGGGCTATACAAATATAACTGATTTGATTTGTATGTTTTTTTCAGAAATCTCAGGGAGAGTTGACAGAGTAAGGGATCCCTCTCCCAGGACGGACATCCTGCAATAGATGTCATACAACATAACACATGCAGAAAAACCCTAACCCTAGATGAAATACCTTGTGGCCAAAATGTACCTCCCGAAATCCCCGTGGTGGCCATTTTCCCTCCAACCTCCGTGAGGAAAGTTTCCTGCAGAGATGATTCCTTAGAACTCTCCTCGTCAGGTTGTTCCATGTGGTTCTCCATGTGCTCCACAGGCATAATATCGGGAAAACTGGGAATACCGGGGAACTCTTCCGGTGAGAACGCCCCGATGGGAGAACGCAGACCCAGGGGACTGTCGGTCTGGGGCGGCTGTCGGTCCGAGCTGCCGTTGGTGGAGGGGTGAGGAACCGAGGACGGGAGGTGAAGGATGTTCGGTTTCTTGGGGACTGGAGGTGGAACCTGGTAGAGAAAAGGGAACAAGGGTTTATTTTTTATTTTTTTAAAGATAATTTTTTTTTGGCTTTTTTTCTTTATTAGGCGGATTTTGGAGAGACATACTTGAAATGGGGCAGATATGGGAGAACATGCAGGTGTAACACACACACACACACACACACACACACACACACACACACACACACACACACACACACACACACACACACACACGTAAGAATTTTCTGAGATTTTGTCTTCCTCACCTTGGGTTTCTTTTTGTCGGAGAGCTCGGCCAGACATGAGATGGTCATTCTGGACGGGAGTGTCTTGCTCTTGTCCTGCAGCTCCGGTGCCTCTTGGTTACTGCAGGGAGAAGGCAGCGAGCCCCCATCCCCGTCCCTTTGACCTAAGATCTCCGGTTCTGCGTCAAATTCCGGTTCCATGGTAGGGTCTTCCAGGAGGGGTTGGGGGTCTGGAAGAGGTGGCAGATCGAACAGGGGCTGGGAATGGGGCAGGAACGGATGGTGAATGTCAGTTTGGGCAATTTGTTGTTGTTGAGAAGCGATGGAATAATCTGGAACAAATGAACTTGGCGGAGTTTGCGGAGAAAGTTTTTTGGGTTTGGGTTTTCTCATGACTTTGTAGATGTTGCCCAAGGGGACGGGTCGGTCCACAGGAGAACCGGGAGGGGATTCGACAGCCAGGGGGGTGGATGAGGGGGAAGGGGACTTAAGGAGAAGATTTATGGGTCGTTTGGGCAAAGGGGGCTTGACTGCGACCGGTGGTTTGGGTTTCGGTAAGGTGGGTGGGGGGCTTGGATGGTCCTCGCTTGGATCTCTACCACCACTGTGTTGTTCTTCTTCTTCTATGGTGTCGGACGCCCCATCTGGACAGTCCTCCAGGTCGCCGCGGGATACGGAACGCAGACGAATTGTCTTCAGTTCATTCTGTGTAACCACTGGTAGCGCCTGCGAGGAACCGGAACCTGAACTAGGGCTGATTTTGCCCGGTTTCGCCGCTGTTGAGGTGTCCGAATGCCGCCTGCTTGCTCGTTGCTTTGGTTTGATTAGTGAAAGCTCCAAGTGTGCGTTCCCGGGCATCTCGAAGGACAGCCTAGATCTCGCGGAGGGGTCCTTGGGGGATGGTAGCGACGATTTTCTTTCTGGGATCTTCGGGCGCAACTTACACCCCAATGTCCCTTGTTGTGTTCCTTGACTTAGCGGAACAGTTGGTGTGGGGGTCTCGGACTGACTGGAATAGCCACTTGACGGAGACATTAGTCCGGGGGGCTTGAAGGGAGAAGATGCCTTGTTGACATCGGTTTCCATGGAGAACTGAGAGGGTGATGTCGCTCTAGAAGTGGAGGGAGAATCGAGCAGGGATTCCGAACTTCCTCTGACTTTCATACATTCTATCACCGTGGTACCTGTTGCCGTGCTGGAGCCCGATAGAGACCTGGAATATGGGGAATAACAGAACAAAAAACAAGGATCAAAAATTAATTTCTGGGGTATGTGATTTCTGATAGGTCAAAGTTAACATGAGCTGTACACTTTGACCAATCAGAGCGAGGCTCCGATTCTCTGTTCTTATTGGCTGTTGGGACTGTCCATTCACTTTGGCAGGACTTTGTTGGTGTAGAGCGTTCCAGGGAGGGACCATAGGGGAGGGACCAAAGAGAACAAGTGGAGCGGTTGAGGTATTTGGATTTGAATCTCTATCCCAACTGCTATTTTCTCCCCAAATCCTCCACCCCAGCTTTAAGATTGCAATTATTTGACCAATTTTAAGTTAAAGAGATGAGGCAGGATAAAGATCTGTTAGTAAGGTGGTTGGCACATACAATGTTTTTATTTGCAGACTTGTTTATGGGCTAAATTAAAGATGGGGTTGTATCGATGAGTTTCTGTCTGGAAGTGAAATGATTAGTTTTTATTTATTTGGGTGTTTACTGTTAATAGTTGTATTTACGTATGAGATGTTCAGTCCCACTGTTTGACAAATGTATAAGAGAGACTATCATATTGTTACTGCTGCAATACGCAATATCTTTTTATGTTCCTTTTGCAAAATGTAATATGTTGTTTATGGATGCTGTTCATTGGAGATGTGTTGGTTAAGTATCTAAGTGGTAGCAAATGTCCATATCAAACAAACATAAAACATATTTCACCCAAAGCTAGAGATGAAATGTATTTTGTATTGGTGTCATATAATTATCTTACAAATCAGCCAATGCTTAATAATTTAACAAAAAACATGCCAGTAGACATTTTCAAACTAGATAAAGCTAACATAGACAAATAAAGTGTGGTGTCATTGTAATAATAATAATAATAATAATAATGGATTGGATTTATATAACGCTTTTCTAGGCACTCAAAGCGCTTTACAGGGTTCCAGGTTCCATTCATTCAGTCATACCGGTGGCGGAAGCGTGTACCTGTAAGGATCGTTCTTCCAATCCCCCAGCTGCCAATGAGTGGGGAAGGTCAGCTCCGTCTCTCCCTCCCTCTCCGGTGGCTGTACCTCCAGGCTCGGGGGTCCATCGGCGCCTCCGTGACCCAGCTCCCGCTCACCCACGCTGGGCTTGAGTGTGCAGGACGAGCCGGGTAGGAGGAAATCGTGCTGGAAGTCTGGGAAGTGATCTCTTGGGATGTGCAGACTCTTCGGCCTTCCGTCGCGATACAGAACCCCTTCGCGATGGTGGACCCTCCCCTCTGCTTCTCCTAGATTCTTCATTAAAGAGACACTTCTAACGGGAGGCGGCGGTTTGCGTTTGATTTTCTTCAGCGAAATCGACCGCGAGCGAAGACGCAAGCGACCATCTGCGCTGTAGTCCGAAGCCGTGATTGATATCGTGTCTGCGGTGCTTGCGCTGTCTTCGGAGCTCCCTCGAGGGTACAGAAGGGCATAGTTTTCCCCCAAACCCAGGTAGTTCTGATGCTGCTGCTGCTGTTGTTGGTTGTCTGTCATTCCCATAGCATTCCCATTCCCCGTGGGCAAAACGCTCCCGTCCGGCTGGCCTATGCTACCTTCGCTAAAGCAGAAAGACCCAGAATCTGTAGGGGTAGAAAGGGAACGCTCGCGGAATTTGAAGGCGTTCGCAGCTGCTATGGATCGGGCCGACCTTTCGCGACCTCTCTCACCACCCCCTCCCCCTCCCCCACCCCCTCCTCTACCCCCGTCGGCTGCAGCCCCTTCCGTTTCGCTACGTTTACCCATCATCGCGGCCGCCAGTGAAATCCCCGTTGGCATGTTGTTATTCACGGCCCTACCGGAAGGGTTTGTCATCACAGACGAGAACGAACTGGAGTGTGAGCTAAGGGACTGTCCCGACGAAGACCCTACCAACATTAACCCATCCTGCGTTCCTCCACCGGTGTTCCCGATTATGGTGTGCTGTTTGGGGGGAACCGCGGGACCTTTGTTCATGCTGTAGGTGTAAGGTTCGTTCCAAGCCCCCGGTGAAAACGTGGAGCCCTTAGGTCCGTTCCAGGAAGCAGGGGGAGTGTTGGAGCACAGCAGCCCAGAATGGTCCATCGTTCCTGGGTGGAGTTGGTCCGGTGAAGGGGTGTCTGTGGAAGAGAGGAAAAGAGATACATTAATACAACTAAGCTGGTCAGGACAAATTCTAAAACTGACCACAAAAATTAAGAAATAAACGTTACACAGCTCCCATCACTCTTTAGATGTCCACTTAAAGGAATACTTCACCCATACTGAACCGGCGTTCTATCATTATAAAATCACTATTATAATAATGAATGAGGTTTGTCTTCCCTCAGTCTTCCCTCAGTCTTCCCTTGACCCAGCTGTCCTGATATTCCTAGCCCTACATTTTTCCATGTGTGATGTCAGACATGGAAAAATGTAGGCCTTATTTAGGTTAAACGGTTAACATGAACTCTTTATACCCTGTGATCGAGAATCCCTGTTTCAGTGAATGTAGCAATTAGGCATACACACACACACACACACACACACACACACACACACACACACACACACACACACACACACACACACACACACACACACACACACACACACACACACACACACACACACACACACACACACACACACACACACACACACACACACACACACACACACACACACACACACACACACAGATCTTTGCTGCCGGCAACAGCATCCTTTATTGAGCAAAAACAGATTACTGCAAATACAGTGAAAGGATATAATTAACCCAAACGATTCCTCCCTCTGATGTTCTTTGTCAAGATTCAGTATTTTGGAATGTGAAAGGCAGAAAGAAAAATGACTAAGATGTTTTTTTCTTGCTGCTGTTAACCCATTTTCACACAGGATTAAGCCACAGGAGAGTATGAACATGCCCATTCATTGGAATAGACATAAAAACAACAACAATTGTTTTGGGTGAAAAAGGAATAATTTGTCGCAAAATGAATGGAATTTTGTTTTTGCAGCTCCAAAAAGCATGAAGTTGATTGAACTACTTTTTCTATTTTTCTAAGCTGAAAAGTTGGTGGATCAAATTTCTTATGTAGTGAAAGTGCAGTGTGTGTGTGTGTGTGTGTGTGTGTGTGTGTGTGTGTGTGTGTGTGTGTGTGTGTGTGTGTGCGTGTGCGTGTGCGTGTGTGTGTGTGTGTGTGAGCGGTAACAAGATCTGCACCAGGGGGACACAAGAAAGACGAAAACATCGGAGGAGGAGGAGGAGGAGGAGGAGGAGGAGGAGGGTAAGAGCTTATGGGTCAAACTCCAATCTTCCCAGGGCTCAATGTTCCAAAATGTACACACCACCAAATGGGACGTTTTATTTTATATTTCAAAATTGGTTTTGTGGATAAAATGCAGTTGTAGTAAGTAAGTAAACAAAAGTTAACTTGATATTCAAGATACATGTTAACTTCGGATTAATCTCTGTACCATTTGGTTGGAGTTGTGTTATGCAAACAGAGGGCAATAAAATCCACTACATATAACTGTGTCTTTAAAACTGTACGCCTTTTCAGTTCACCTCTTATATATACCGTTTTATTTAGTACCCTTGCACTATTCAGTATTTAGAATGTATTTAGTGTAAATATCGTTTATCTTTATCTTAATCTACTTAAAGGTGCTGTAAGCGGAATGGTTCTTTTAGCTAACTTCCTGTCAGTTACTGCAGTTAGCAGTCCCCTCGCTCGTCCCCACGTCACCACATTAATGCACTGCGGTCTTCAAACAGCGAGTTATCTAGCGTCATCTCAGATAAGTAAGTGTGATAAAACATGATTAAAACCATCAAAACAGATATTGGGAAGGATTTTTACCTGCTCCGCCATTGTAGGCGCATAAACATTCACCCATCTGTCGCTCTGGCGTGCACCGGCAGTGAGACCATGGCGTGAGACGGGTGTCGGTAGCGTTCTCTCTTGTGATTAGATATTAATTTCGGGATCCCCGAAAAGTTTATTTGCCGATTACATGCAGAGCAGCTGACTGAGAGATCGGCTTTATGAAACGCGTACATTGTGTAAGTGATCACTGTATGAATAAAGAGTGATTTAACACTTATATTAACATAAATAAACCGCTTACTTCACCTTCAATTTAATTTTATTGTTTCTATTGCCCCGTGGGTCGGAGATGAATGTAATTTCGATTCTTATGTATGTCTCACATGTATCAGAATTTACATTAAAGTCTTGACGGGACTCACCTGTCTGTAAGGTGGTGTCGAGGTCAGAGTGTGTCTTCCTCAGCGGGACAGTTTGGTGGAAGGTGTCTGTGACGGGCTCCAGCGAGCGGGGCTGGTGTTGGGGGTAGGGGTCGCCGGGAGAGGGGGATGGGGATGGGGACTGGGAGTGTTGAAGAAGGTCAACCCCGTGGAATCTACCCCCTCCTCCCCCCTCCTCACCTGGGGGACAGACAGAGGGCATAGAGGGGTCACTCGCTGGAAGAGCCAGAGTCAGATTACTTGACACAATGAAAAAATACACCTAAAAGCTACAGTGTGTAACTTTTTCAAATAATTTTGTTTTGGGGGATACATTCAAGCCACGAGTTGACACAAAGTTGAATAAGCTCCACCAAACTCTCTCTGTATTTCTCAGTAATTTCCCACACACACACACACACACACACACGCACACACACACACACACACACACACACACACTCACACTCACACACACACACTCCAGAGGGCATAGGGTGGTCACTCACTGGAAAGTCAGTCAGTTTACTTGACAGAGCAATACATTCAATAAAAAACAAACTTAAAGCTAGAGTGCGTAACTTTTCCATATAAAAGAATTCCGGATACATTCAAGCTATCGGACAAATAAGTTGACATTAAGTTGATTAAGCCTATCAGCTCCACAAAACTCTCTCTGTATTTCTCAGTATGGCAGCGTTTACAAACTCCACACACACACACACACACAACCACACACACACACACAACCACACACACACACACACACACACACACACACACACACACACTCCTCCGGAGGGCATAGGGAAGGGTCACTCACTGGAAAGCGCCAGAGTCAGTTTACTTGACACAAAGTTAATTCAATAAAAAAAACTTAATCTAATCACGGTGTTGACATGGCGATAAAGTATTAGATTACGTCTCTCGGTCTGGCCGGCCCGTCTCACTGGATGAACCAAACAACTCGTATAGTATCTGCTTTTGGACAACATGCAGTAAATGTGGTTGTGATGCAGTATGTGCAGTGATCTCCGGGTTATTTGAGGTGGAGACTCCAGATTTAGTAAAGTGAGAACAAGTGAGAGTTTGTGTTTTACTCGCATTCTGATGAATAATATATCGCACAGACGTTTGAGTAGTTTTGTTTTGTTTTGAAATATTTACAGGGAGTATATGGAGTAAAAGAGAAACACAAAGTGAAAATGGTCGGGGCGCCCTTAGCTCAGTTGGTAGGGCGCCCCCCCCCCATGGGCCTCGGCCAGCAGCGGACCCGGGTTCGATTCCAGCCCGCGGTCGTTCTCTGCATGTCACTCCCCTCTCTGCCCCGTTTCAACTCTGTCTCTACACTATCAATAAAGCATAAAAATACAAAAAAAAATTAAAATAAAATAAAATAAAATAATAAATGTTAAATGGTCTCCACTTATATATACAGTATATGGCGCTTTTCCCTGGTTTTTTCACAGACTCAAAGCGCTTTACATTGTTTTGTACACATTCACCCAACCTGCCTCATACATTTTTCTGCGTTCACTTTTTTAAACACTACAGTGACTGAGACCAGATGCTTAGAGACCCCGCTGCTGTGTTGTGCTCCCCTGGCCTTGTTATGCCTTGTTGCTACGCAGTAAAAACACGGCGTCGGTTCTATTAATCGTAGGAAGAAGCTAAAAGTACCTTCTATATTATACCTTAAATGACAGCGAGTGCCTTCTGACTCAGAGCGGCTTATTAGGCCGTCGGCATCGTATTAAAACGACAGTCATTTTGCAGTTGGTTTACGGCTGTAATTTGTGATGGCATTTATTTAGAGACGTTTTGTTTATTTACTCATTAAGTGAAGAGAGCACACAAACGCATACGCAGACGTACACACACACACACACACACACACACACACACATACAGCAGTCAAATGTGCATACGTGCGCACACAGACAGACAGACAGTCACATATTTATTTATTTATTTTGAACACTGTGTCCTCATCTCTCCATCCTGCCACTCGGAGGTTGGGAGTCTGTGTGTGTGTGTGTGTGTGTGTGTGTGTGTGTGTGTGTGTGTGTGTGTGTGTGTGTGTGTGTGTGTGTGTGTGTGTGTGTGTGTGTGTGTGTGTGTGTGTGTGTGTGTGTGTGTGTGTGTGCGCGTGTGTGTGTGTGTTGCTGCCGACAGACGTAAGTAACAGAAAATATTTCAACTATCGGTCAGCCTGACACCACAGAGACAAGATGATGATTCAGACATTTACCATGTCTCTACGATAGATAGATAGATAGATAGATAGATAGATAGATAGATAGATAGATAGATAGATAGATAGATAGATAGATAGATAGATAGATAGATAGATAGATAGATAGATAGATAGATAGATAGATAGATAGATAGATAGATAGATAGATAGATAGATAGATAGATAGATAGATAGATAGATAGATAGATAGATAGATGGACGGACGGACGGACGGACGGACATAGGATAGATGGATGGATGGATGGATGGATGGATGGATGGATGGATGGATGGATGGATAGATAGATAGATAGATAGATAGATAGATAGATAGATAGATAGATAGATAGATAGATAGATAGATAGATAGATAGATAGATAGATAGATAGATAGATAGATAGATAGATAGATAGATAGATAGATAGATAGATAGATAGATAGATAGATAGATAGATAGATAGATAGATAGATAGATAGATAGACGGATGACAACATTTCTACCAAATTCCCAATACATTTTTTGTCATTAAGAGCATTTTCAATAAGTTATGTAGAGATGAAGATTTGAGAAAAATCCAGACTGGTCTCCTAATTTTTCCCGAGTCCTATATCTTAGAGCTATGTTGACATTTTGATAGTTTTTTTTCCAATTCTCAAAAACCTCACTGAGACAAGATGCCCTTCTCAAGCTCAGACATGTTGCGCTCTCTGTTTGCACTGGATCCAATTAAGAGATTTATTCAACTTCTTGTAGAAAAGTGTCTGTACTCGCGGCCAATGGGATTAGCCCGAGTTGTGACAGGGTCCCGCCTCCTGTCAGAATCCCAGACGAAGGATTTTACAGGTGAACTGAGCGGATTAAAGCATAAGGTAGCGTGAGAAGGATGTGTGTGTGTGTGTGTGTGTGTGTGTGTGTGTGTGTGTGTGTGTGTGTGTGTGTGTGTGTGTGTGTGTGTGTGTGTGTGTGTGTGTGTGTCTGGCTGGCTGTGTTGTAAAAGCCCTACTAACGTCCTCCCTCCTACATACTCAACATGTATATACTACATGTACATACTGTCTACTTAACCATTGATTGTGTTAGCGGTAGTGTTTTTACTACGCCAGCTGTAGTTCCTGGGTGAGTGTATACCCATCACAAAGGCATTAAGAAAAACTGTATAAAAATAGCATTCTCTGCACTGATGGTCTCGTTTGCTGTTACATGTCATTTATGATCATGGGAGGAAAAATTAGACTGTTTCAGAAATATTCCTCGTAACCCCTCTGACAATTTTACCTTAAAGGGACACTGTGTAACATTTTAAGTAATGTATTAGCTAAAATCAATATCCTCATTCATAAATTTGTCCTCATTGGTGTAAAATCACCTCTGCCAATAATCTGAATGATCCTCCTGAGCGGAGAATTACAAATATTAATATTACATTTTCTACATTGAGAGGGAAAGTCTTATGGAGGAATCCATGTTTTTGGAATGTCATCAGGCGCATTGTTTCGAATTTAGAATTGTTCTTGTCCTTGAAGGCCACTGTAGCTTCTGTTATTATTCAAAAGGGGTGGGGTTACCCAGGGAGCGTTGCATTTTAGAACTTTCTAGAACTTTCTTGATGATGTCATATTACACACTGCACCTTTATAAAAAATGACCTAAATGTCTTTAAAATCAGAAATGTTTTAGAAACATTAGAAATAATAATACATTGATAACTGCATTAACGTGTCAGTCTTTGAGCCA
>NC_137227.1:16365698-16368198 GCF_949987685.1 Ammodytes marinus
TGAGGAAATAGCTGAGTCACAGAAGCTACAGCAGTTAGCTTGACTTAGCCAGTCACTCAGAAAAAGTAGGCTCAAATTAATATTGAAGCATGCTACTGTAAGCTAATTTAGCTACAAACTCACTCACTCACTCGCTCACTCACCCGCTCGCTCACTCACTCACTCATACACTCACTCACTCGCTCACTCACTCACTCACTCACTCATACACTCATACACTCACTCACTCACTCACTCACTCACTCACTCACTCACTCACTCACTCACTCACTCACTCACTCACTCATACACTCACTCACTCACTCACAGTCAAAGTAATATAAAACATGTTTAAACAGTTAGCTAATTTAGCTACAAACTCACTCACTCACTCACTCACTCACTCACTCACTCACTCACTCATACACTCACTCACTCACTCACTCACTCAAGTAATATATATATATATATATATATATAATAAGTAATATAAAACATGTTTCAACAGTTGGCTAATTTAGCTAGTGACTAAATGCAGCCTGTGTAACACTATCGAAACAAGCTTTTAAGCAGTTAGCTCATTTAGCTAGCAACCCACAGTCTAAGATACTTGCAAAACACCACATGCACACTTTGCTAGACAGTTTTTGACAGGTATTATTAATTTAACTTATACTATTCTATTACATTTAGTTAAATAAACCGGACAACTTACCCATTGTTTCATCTGTTATGTTCTGAGCTGTCAACTAATCAATCAACAAGCAGCAGTTGAGTTTGGGTGACTGGATAAGTTGGTGACAAGTGGTAACCATGGGGATTAAGTAAGGCAAGATTTATTCATCCCAAATTCAACATGGCTGCTGAAAATGTAGGCCTATTTGTTTAAATTGTAACAAACTTACTGTCAAACTGGGGCTGTTTCATGAGCGTTTACATGTAATAAAAAGTACCTTCAGATTTTTGAAATATATAATTAAATTATTTGATTAAAAGGTGAAGAGAGTGATATATTTATGTTGATGTACGGTTTAAATCGCTCTATATTCATACAGTTATCCCTTATATCAGGGGTGGCCAACCAGTCAGAGACAAAGAGCCACATTTTTTACTGTGTTACTGCAAAGAGCCACATCGTACACACGGGTACACACGGGTACACACAGTGGCGATTCCAGGAAATTTTGACTGGAGGTGGCCAAGGTGGGCGACAGAGTTAGAGTGGGGTGGCCATCGCACCCCTGAATGAATAGCATGTGATATGCTGTACAACCGATTCAAAGATGATTTATAATCCCAAATGCCCAAATCATGTTAGTATCCATTGTAATGTTTGTCAGAAAAGTAAACCCCTGAAGGGGGGTCTGGGGGTATCCCCCCCAGAAGATTTTTTTGTGTTTTTAACATGTAATCTAAGCATTCTGGTGCATTCTGGCGAAGATAATAAAGGAAAAAGTCAATATTTATTTCAACTCAGATGAATAGTAAAATTAGCAAGACAACATAACTTGCTAGCAGCCAGATGCCTAACAACTGGACAGAGGGACGGACAACTAGCTTTTGACCAAATATCTTGCTAAAAAAATAAACCTTTATTTATGAAAGTCTGCCCTTGCTAAGAACATGTTACACTCGCTAACTACAAACTTGAATTTTTTTATTCAGATTTCAAAAATCTGCTGGGACACGTGCCTATACACAGGGGGCACTGGGGTGGCCAGTAAGATTTCGGGGGGGGGGGGGGCGTTTTTATTTTCGCGGGGAGCTTGCACATGCATGCACAAGCATTATTTATTAAAAAAAAAAAAAAAAAAAAAAACAGGGGGCCCCACACTAGGACTTGAAACGGGCCCCCAGATCGTTAAGGCCGCCCCTGTGATAATGACAGGACTGGACTCCTACAGTACTAAGACGACAGGCCAGTCATTTTCAACAATGAACATTGTGTGCACTGCCTCACACACAAACTCTCAGTTCAACCAAGTCCACGAACAAAAATATAACAATTTAAAATAGCGTTTTTCTCTTACTATGCATGTTGCTTTGTAGGACTTACTTTTAGCATGGAGAGAGCTGAAGTGGCGCCGAAGATTTGAAGCCTTGAAATGCGCAAATGACACCTGGCATATAAGGCAGAATGGCCTGCCATAACGTTCAACAAAAAATATGAACTCTCCCACTCTGTTTCGGAGCGAACTTGACACAAATAGTTTACTCACGGAAAACCTCCCTCCAAGCTGAGCGGGCAGTTTTATGTTGCGTCCGCACCAAACGTTTGCGAACGTTATGTTGCGTCCTCAATTAAACATTTGCGAACAGGCATACACATAGGGCCTACACATTAATAAAATGAAATAATAGACAACATGTAAAACGAACGTAAGAGCCGCATGAAACGTTTGCGAACATGCACACACATAGGCCCACACAAAAAAAAAAGTATATAAAAAAAAAAAAAAATTATAATCACATAATTTGATATGAACTGAAGAGCCGCACGAAGCTGGACAAAGAGCCGCAT
>NC_137227.1:16373198-16378198 GCF_949987685.1 Ammodytes marinus
GGTTTAGTTATTTTTATTTTTTTTCACAGCAGTTGGTTCCGACCGAGTGATTTGATCTGCGGCCTCGTACCTACGTCCCAATCACATCAGCGCTGATATAGAGCGACAGCATTGGCTCCCCCTCATGTGATATATATATATATATTTGTTTTTAAAGATTTTTTTTTTTGGCATTTTCGAACTTTTTTTATTAGATAGTACAGAGTTGAAATGGGGGGACAGACAGAGAGAGAGAGAGAGAGACAGAGAGAGAGACAGAGAGAGAGAGAGAGAGGGGATGACCTGCAGTAAAGGTCCACGGGTCGGATTTGAACCCACGACCACTGCAATGAAGGCCGGAGTTACATCTACGCTGCCCACCATCTCTGTCCTTGAGCAAGACACTTAACCCCAAACTGCTCCAGGGGCGCTGTACTATGACTAACCCTGTGCTCCGACCCCCTCTGGAGTGTGATAACTTGAATTTATTTCGATGCACCCCCCCCCCCCCCCCTCCCCCTCAGCTAATCTGTCACTCCAACCCGGACTTCCCCTGCTCTGCCGACGAAACAGATTTGCATCAGCAGCAATGATTTCCTGTTCTCGTAAACTCAAGATAACAACTCAGGATGTTTTTGAGAAGTTGCCTCACGATATACTTGTCAATCTGTTGATCTGAAATTCTCTGAAAAGGACATACGATGACTTGATAAGGATTATACCTCGTGCTTGAAAGTTTTCCATGACGTAGAGACCTGCGGTTCTCAGAAGCTGCTGAAGAGCGTTGACACGGAGCTGTTGGCGTCCGTGTTTGAGTGACAGTCACACTGAGACCTCGGAGCAGAATGGCTGCAGTCGCACACCTCACCTTACTGCTGTTTGCTTTCATCAACAACATCCACTCAGAAGATATCGTCATCCTAGAGAAAGGACGCTCTTACACCTTCACACCCGATTACAAGGCCTACTCCTCCTGCCTGATCTCCAGGTCTGTTGGAGAGGAGAAGCTTGTCCTATGGAACACTGACTCCTCGGCCGAGAACTCCATACTACCGGACGGCTTGAAACAACGACTGACAGTTTACATCAGGGAAAACGTTTCTCATTACAGGATCGACAACCTGACCCCTTCAGACTCAGGCCAGTACCAAGAGGAGTGTTGGACCGATGGCAAGGTGACATTCCAGAGAAACACCAGTATTATTATTTGTAGTCGGATAGATGGGTACAAACGTTTCCCACTGGGAGGTGGAGACACAGTGGACCTGCCATGTGAGGACGCGGCTGACGATCTGGAAATCCAGTGGCTCATGCATGGTGGATACTATCGTAATGTGGCCAATAGGTGGGATAGATTATGGACAAGAGTTCTTAAGGACGGTACAACATCGGTGACGGACATTGCTAAAGGAGGATTTCAAGTGGTGATAAAAGCATCAGGTCCTCGTCAGTCCAACATCACCACAGCAGTCACTGGGTGGTTCACTTGTCTTGTGATGAACCAACAGCAGTGTGTCAGCAGTAGCCCTGTATGGCTACACATACCAACAGAGACAATCTACCGCTCGGTGGGAGAGACGGCCGTGTTGCAGTGCGATGGCTCCGGTGATGACAAGCCCCGTTGGACGAAGTACACATATTCCCAAGGACCAGAAGTTTTCCAAAACGAGTCACTGGTGTTTTCATCGTTAGCATTAAGTGACTCAGGTTCGTACGAGTGTCAAAGCTATTACTGTTGGAATCGTTTTGAACTGTTTGTGTGCCCCAAATTTGGCCCCCCTGATGTAGAGCTCTTCTCAGGAGGAGAAAATGTCACTATCAGATGCAGAGATTGGAGTGAAGGTGAGAGATTCTATTGGTTCATGAAGTCGAAACAAACACAAGGCAGAGTCGTTTATCAAGATCAGTTTGATCAGAACAGAATCATTACCTCTGGTGGGTCGGTTACTATCTTAAATGTCTCACTGGAGGACACAGGGGAGTATTGGTGTGCAGCAGTTATCGACTCAGAAGACCAGTGTCTGCCAACAACCAAAACTCTCCTGATGTTCAGAGATCCCCTTGGGGTCTACTCCACCTTCTACACAGTGAGATGCGTATTGCTCAGTGTTCTGCTGGGGGTTCAATGTGTTATTGTGCTGACTGTGATGTATAAGACCAAGTGAGTAGAGGCTTAAAGGGATAGGTCAGTACTGTTGAAGTGGGGTTGTATGAGGTACTATAATAGTTAGTGTGTGTTACCGTATGGAGATGGTGATCACAAGGTTATTTTAATACGTTTTGGGGGGAGACGTGGCTGTAGCAGAAGTCAGCCTTGTACTGTTGCAGAGGGGGCCAGAAGAAAAACGTTTTTTTTTTTTTTTTTTGCCAGGTATATAAAGGCTTACCTCAAAACTAAATATCCGTTCAATTGTTCACTAAATTCAGGATTTTTTCACTGCTGATTTGCGGATTGATACGCTGCACTGCACTGGCAGACAGACGTTTATTTTTGCTCTTTTTTTTCAAGCGTAGTTCGGCCATGTATTACTGCGTCAACTTGTGCAGCCGTTTTTCTGCTGGCCCCCTCCCAAACTCCTTATAGTGACTGATCACCATCTCTATAAGGTAACACACTAACTATGCAGAAGTACAGCATACCACCACACTAAAAATACTGAACTATATCTTTAATATGAGCTCGTTCAAATGGCATCTTACAAATGAGAGACAGACAGACAGGCAGTGATGAAGGTTATTCTCACATCAAAAAATATTAACATTTTAGGTTTTTTTTCATATATTATTTTTGTCTTAATTCAGTTGTTTGACTTTTATGTGCTGCCTCTCACTGCCTCCTTAAATGGTTTAGTCCTGGTCCATACATGTAAACTACTTTCTTAACTTCTTTATTAATATTATTATCACATTTTGGAAGTTATAATACTATTTTGGAAATGAACAAAACGTGAAAGTGGTTCTAGAGAAACGTACATCTCATAATGATTTAGTGTGAAGTCAAAGCGGGTTTAATCATTGTTGAAAAATAATGCTGATGGAAAAAGTTTTCCCCTTTCAGATTCTGTTCACGTTTTTTGGTGTTTAAATTTTCTTAAGATAATTTTTTGGCATTTTTTTTTATGCTTTTTATTAGACAGTTTGTAGAGACAGAGATGAAAATGGGGCAGAGAGGGGGGAATGACATGCAGAGAACGACCCGGGCTGGATTCTAACCCGTGGTCCGTGAGACAGACAGGCAGTGATGAAGGTTATTCTTACATCTAAAAAAACATTAACATTGTATGCTTTTTTTTATCATATATTATTGAGTATTGTAATAAATTTTATTTTTTTATGATTTCAGTTGCTTGATTTGTATGTGCCTTATTGTTTAGTCCTGGTTCAACCATGTAAACCACTTTTGTAACATTATTTAGAACATAACGGTAAATAGTATTGCTACTGCTGGCCAACATTACCAATACACCAAGCATGGTGCATTTCATAATTCTTAATTTCCTTTTTTTCTTTGCACACAGGGTGGGGCTGGTCTGTGGCGTGATTTTATATATTTTTTAAATCTTGTTTTATTGTAATTTACAAAAAAAAGTGCATTAATGTCTCGCTTTAAATCTCATGATAATGTGATTTTTTTAACACATGTATAATTGTTGTATCTAGCAGTGTTATTAACCTCAATATACAGTTATTGCTTATTTTTAAATGATGAATTGTCTCTCTTATATCTTTAAATAAAAGGCTTAAAATGAAAGACTAAACCTGGAGCAAAGTTGTCACTGTTTTGATTTAGAATTTGTATCATTTTAAGCATCTTTAAAGCTGCAGTGTGTAGAATTGTGGGTTTTATTTCCTAGCAGATTTTGTAGAAAGTAATTTTAATTTAGTGCAAAATAAAATAATATTACTGCATGACCTACATTAAGTTTTGTCTTGTGATTGTATAAAATATATTGAGTATGGTTTAATTTAAGATATAGTTTGTACTGAATCAGACATTTAACTTGTAACAAAATTACAGCATTTTAACTGGTTTTCTGAAAAGTTAAAATGTTTTTTTTAGGTGTAAGAGAGAGAGTGTGTGTGTGTGTGTGTGTGTGTGTGTGTGTGTGTGTACGTCTGCACTTTTCTCTTTCTCCCGACCTTAACTTCTGTAAATGATCAGGTAATAAATATCAGTGCTACAAGGACGGAATTTAAAGGTGCTACGAGGAACTTTCGGCTTGTGTTCATTCTTGCTCCCCCTTTGGACTTAAAGCGGTAGTCTTTTTACTACGCCAGCTGTTGTTCCTGGGTGAGCGTATACCCCACGACAAAGGCATTAAGAAAAACTATATAAAAATAACATTCTTTGCACTGATGGTCTTGTTTGCTGTTTGCATGTAATTTATGATCATCAGAGGGAAAAATGAGACTGTTTCAGAAATATTTATAAGTTCCTCGTAGCAGCTTTAATGTTTGCTAAGATGTATACTCAAATTTGTACTGATGATATTGACAGTTTTGCAAAACAATTTTCACTAGTTTTTAATTATTTATTCATTCATTTATTCATTCATTCATTCATTCATTCATTCATTCATTCATTCATTCATTCATTCAATAAACAACTTGCATGGGAAAAAATATCAAAATTTAAAGGTGCAGTGTGTAATATGACATCATCAAGAAAGTTCTACAAAGTTCTAGAATGCAACGCTCCCTGGGTAACCCCACCCCTTTTGAATAATAACAGAAGCTACAGTGGCCTTCAAGGACAAGAACAATTATACATTTTAAACAATGCACCTGATGACATTCCAACTATGACACTTTCAAAATGGCGGTGACAAGGCGTTGGTCCAAAGTCTGCAGAAATATGGACATATATGAGACCCTTTCTAAGGAAAAAAATAATCATTCTAAAAAAAAAATCAGCTATTATGCACTAAATTAAACGTACTTAAGGATATAATTATTTTCTACAAAATCTGCTAGGAAATAAAACCCAAAATTCTACACACTGCAGGTTTAAATTACGTTTA
>NC_137227.1:16388198-16390698 GCF_949987685.1 Ammodytes marinus
GTCAGCATTCCAATTTTTCTTTTAATAATCCCTTATCCCAAAGCTACTTCTCTCTTTGAATTCTTTGTTTTGCTTTTAATGGCTCAACTCAATATAGGCCCTTGATCTGCGTTGCCCCGAACAATGTTATTTAAACAAAAATAACAAAAATGTACTGGTGAATGATAGGCCCCCTTGATCTTCGTAGGCCAAAAATTATGTGATTTTTTTTCCTTTTTCTTTACTGGTTCATGATGGGCCCCTGATCTCTCTACGCCCCCCTAAGATCAGGGGCCTATCATGAGCCAGTCAATAATTTCGATTCTCTGTTCTTATTGGCTGTTGGGACTGTCCATTCACTTTGGCACCGACGTTGTTGGTGTAGACAGCATGTCAGGGAGAGAGACACATTCACAGAGAAACACACGCACACGCACACAGACACATACACACATACACACATACACACATACACACACACACACACACACACACACACAGTCACACACACACACACACACACACACACACACATACACACACAAGCTGTTATGGAGCCAAGATACTCGAGGGAAAGTCACTCTCAGGTCAAAGCCACGATTAACACGCTCATTCAATTTAGATTTGCCAAAGAAACACACACACACACACACACACACACAGAGCGAGACACACACACACACACACACAGAGAGCAACACACACACACACACACACACACACACACAGACACACACACACACACACACACACACACACACAGAGAACCCAGTGTGTGAACATTTAACAGGCAAAATCAGCCGAAACGCACAATTATCATCGGTCTCAAACTCTGAACCTCTTGTCCCCATTTCTGTTCAAAGTTACATCACAAATAAACTACCAGAACACATACACACACACACACACACGCATGCACACACACACACACGCACACATAACCTACAATTTTTTTTTTACAAGATAATTTTTTGGGCATTTCTTTTGTATTAGACAGTTTGGAGAGACAGAGATCACTTCATTCCTAAGCCCTCGTCTTTCTCTCATCCATCCATCACACACACACACACACACACACACGCACGCACGCACGCACGCACGCACGCACGCACGCACGCACGCACGCACGCGCGCGCGCGCGCGCACACACACACACACACGCACACACACACACACACACACACACACACACACACACACACACACACACACACACACACACACACACACACACACACACACACTCACACACACACACACACACACACACACAGACACACACACACGCACGCACGCACACACACACACACACACACACACACACACAGACACACACACACACACACACTCACACACACACACACACACACACACACACACACACACAGCCAAAGTCACACACACACACACACACACACACACAGCCAAAGTTAGACACACACACGCTCACACACATCACGCGGTGATATGACGGTCGAGGCGCAGGCCGCATTTAGCAGCTGCTTTGCATAAGGATTTGATGAGACTTGATTTCTATTGTGTGAGCAATGAGAGAAGGGCGAGAGACATAGAGAGAGAGAGAGGGAGAGAGAGACATAGAGAGAGAGAGAGGGAGAGAGAGGGAGAGAGAGAGAGAGAGAGAGAGAGAGAGAGAGGAAGAGAGAGAGAGGGAGAGATAATGAGTGAACTATGGTCGGACTGAGAATGATGAATAACTATGTGAAATACTGTATGAGTGTGTGTGTGTGTGTGTGTGTGTGTGTGTGTGTGTGTGTGTGTGTGTGTGTGTGTGAGTGTGTGTGTGTGTGTGTGTGTCGTGGTTCATATTTCCATACTCGAGTGTAAAAAAGGCTGTGTGTGTGTGTGTGTGTGTGTGTGTGTGTGTGTGTGTGTGTGTGTGTGTGTGTGTGTGTGTGTGTGTGTATTGGATATATTATAATAATTGCTCTCTATTGGAAACCATTCTAGCCGAGCACAAAACCACACTGCGACCAAAGCCAGAGACAAAATGCACTATCAGCAACATCGTCAAACCAAAGCATGCCTGTGTGTGTGTGTGTGTGTGTGTGTGTGTGTGTGTGTGTGTGTGTGTGTGTGTGTGTGTGTGTGTGTGTTGACCTCAGTTGACCTCATAGCAACTTAACAGCCGCGTGTGAAAACTCTTCGAGGGAGAAAAAAAAAACGATAAACAAAGTGTGGGCTCAGAGACACACAAAGAGCCTTTTCAGGGTCAATCACACACACACACACACACACACACACACACACACACACACACAAAGCTGTCTGTCTCTAGTCTCTGTGTAAGCATGCAAAGGCTGCAACCAAAACTTAAACATTTCCATATGTTTTTTTTATTTTATTGTTCGCTGTGACACCAAATATGCTCACACACACACACACACACACACACACACACACACACA
This sequence comes from Ammodytes marinus, assembly GCF_949987685.1. Classification (NCBI taxonomy): domain Eukaryota; kingdom Metazoa; phylum Chordata; class Actinopteri; order Uranoscopiformes; family Ammodytidae; genus Ammodytes; species Ammodytes marinus. The sequence goes on from NC_137227.1 coordinate 16,390,604, forward strand.
CACACACACACACACACACACAGTCAGACACACACACACACACACACACACACACACACACACCAAGTGCCAAATATTCTTCCATGCCACAAGAA
>NC_137227.1:16408198-16413198 GCF_949987685.1 Ammodytes marinus
AAAAGTTCAGCTATCATGCAATAAATTAAACGTACTTATAAATATTATAATTACTTTCTACAAAATCTGCTAGGAAATAAAACCCAAAATTCTACACACTGCAGGTTTAAATATGTGTTCACATTTCCAATTTCTTCCACGGTTTTCTAGAAACAAGGGGTGGCACAACTTCCCCACTGGCACAACTCAGGCCACTCTCCCCTATATTAGAATGTTTCAGACAGGACTCAGACAGAAAGACAGACACACACACACACACACACACACACAGACACACAGACACACACACACACACACACACACACACACACACACACACACACACACACAAACATATTTGCACAGTGAAATCTGCAGGGATTCCCTATTACAAATATCCCTAAACCATCTTTAATCCCGGTTCATCCCCACTGAGACCATTTATATGATTTTGCCTTAATTCAATATACCGCCGCTTACGTAACAGTGTCGGGCCTGTGTGTGTGTGTGTGTGTGTGTGTGTGTGTGTGTGTGTGTGTGTGTGTGTGTGTGTGTGTGTGTGTGTGTGTGTGTGTGTGTGTGTGTGTGTGTGTGTGTGTGTGATTGTGTGTGTGTGGAGTTGTTCCATTTTTGCTGATTTAAAATTTTTCAGAACATCTTGTTAAGTCAAACGGCACCGGAAGTGACGTCACATCGACGAAGCCTCCGTATGAAAACAGACGGGGATGCGACGGCTATAAAAGCAAGAGGCAAGATCAAGGCGCAATGTTATGATGAAATAAGAGAGTAAAGTACGTCCCAATAGTATGCCTACTGCACCCTAACTAGAGTATTTCTATGGTCGGATGTAGTACAGTCATATGAAAAAGTTTGGGAACCCCTCTCAGCCGGCATTATAATTGACTCTGCTTTCACAAAAAATATATAAAAGTGGTATGTCTTTAATTTACCAGGAACAGCTAACTACTGGGATGTTTTCCAAACAAAGATTTTTTGAAAAGCAGTATTTGGTTGTATGAAGTAAAATAAAATGTGAAAAACTGGCTGTGCAAAAATATAGGTACCCTTGTGGTTTTGTTGATTTTAATGCCTGTAACAGCATGTAAAACTGATGACTTTAAACACAAAGTTGGTTGGATTATGTTGTTAAGCCTTGAACCTCATAGAAATGTCTGTTTAATCATGAGAAAATGTATTTTAGGTGCCTAAATGCAAGTTGCACTTCTCTTTGACTCTCTGCTGAAGTGAGACAGAATGGGATCATCAAAACAGCTCCCAAAAGATCTGAAAAACAAAGATTGTTCATTGTCATGGTTTAGGGGAAGGCTACAAGAAGCTTTCCCAAAGGTTTCAATTGTCAATTTCGACTGTAGGGAACGTTGTCAGGTAATAGAAGGACACAGGCACAGTGGCAGTTAAACCCAGGCATGGCAGACCAAGAAAAAAACAGGAGCGGCATAGGTGGAGGATTGTGAGAATGGTTGCACACAACCCACAGATCACCTCCAAAGGCCTGCAAGAACATCTGGCTGCAGATTGTGTATCTGTACATCGTTCAACAATTCAGCGCAATTTGCACCAAAACATCTGCTTTTTATAAAGACCAAATAACTTATTTTTTGTCTCATCAGTCCAAAGCATTTTCTTCCAATATGAATCTGGCTTGTCTAAATGAGCTTTTGCATACTCCATGCAACTGTATCTGTGGCGTGGGCGCAGAAAGGGCTTCCTTCTCATCACCCGGCCATACAGATGTTTTGGTGCAAATTGCACTGATTTGTCGAACCATGTACAGATACACAATCTGCAGCCAGATGTTCTTGCAGGTCTTTGGAGGTGATCTTTGGGTTGTGTGCAACCATTCTCACAATCCGCCGCATATGCCGCTCTTGTACTTTTCTTGGTCTGCTAGACCTGGGTTTAACTGCAACTGTGCCTGTGTCCTTTCATTCCCTGACAACGTTCCTTACAGTAGAAATTGACAATTGAAACCTTTGGGAAAGCTTCTTGTAGCCTTCCCCTAAACCGTGATAATGAATAATCTTTGTTTTTAAGATCTTTTGGGAGCAGTTTTGATGATCCCATTCTGTCTCACTTCTGCAGAGAGTCAAAGAGAAGTGCAACTTGCATTTAGGCACCTAAAATACATTTTCTCATGATTAAACAGACATTTCTATGAGGTTCAAGGCTTAACAACATAATCCAACCAACTTTGTGTTTAAATTCATCAGTTTTACATGCTGTTACAGGCATTAAAATCAACAAAACCACAAGGGTACCCATATTTTTGCACAGCCAGTTTTTCACATTTTATTTTATTTCATACAACCAAATACTGCTTTTCAAAAAATCTTTGTTTGGAAAAAATCCCAGTACTTAGCTGTTCCTGGTAAATTAAAGACATAACATTTTTATCTTTTTTTTGTGAAAGCAGAGTCAATTATAATGCCGGCTGAGAGGGGTTCCCAAACTTTTTCATATGATTGTATGTAGAATAGAAAAAAGAAAGAGTATGTGATTTGGAACGCAGGGTTTATTTATTACTTTCACCCTCCCTCCAGTTCTCACACAGATTGGACGATAACAAACCGCTGACCACGTCTCACACTAGCTCCATAATATTTACCGTTCTCTTATCTCACCCTCTCTCTCTCGGCCCGACCTTCAGCCAACACGAAAACAATGTGTAGTATTACCAAGCCCAAGCCTTCTCACAATAAGCCAGCTAGTTTGCTTTGAGTGTGTGTGTGTGTGTGTGTGTGTGTGTGTGTGTGTGTGTGTGTGTGTGTGTGTGTGTGTGTGTGTGTGTGTGTGTGTGTGTGTGTGTGTGTGTGTGTGTGTGTGTGTGTGTGTGTGTGTGTGTCTTTGTGTGTGTGTGTAACCAAGAGTTACACAATACAAAAAAAAAAAAAAAAAAAAGTTCCCACTCCTATTCTTTCCTCTTAAAGGCACAGTGCGGTATTTCTGAAGTGGGGTTGTATGAGGTTCTTATTGCGTAGTTAGTGTGTTACCTTATGGAGATGGCGACGAATTAATGAATGTGCTTAATGCCATCGCCATAACACAACAACTATGCATGCAACCCCAATTAAAAAATTACGCACTATGCCTTTAAACAACAGTATTAAAGCATTGTTTAGCGCTGTCACACGGCCAGCTTCAATAGCTTCAAAGAGCCGTTACCAGGAGAGAAAAATGAAAGCAAAAATGATCAACCCGTTTGTCCGGTTTTAACGAAGGCTGTACAGTGTGTTTGTTATGCTGCGAAAACGTGTCTGACTTGCATTGTGTTTTTCCAAAGAAACTCGCAAAAAAAAAAAAAAGGAGCGCCCTTAGCTCAGTTGGTAGGGCGTCCCCCCCCCATGGGCCTCGGCCAGCAGCGGACCCGGGTTCGATTCCAGCCCGCGATCGTTCTCTGCATGTCACTCCCTCTCTCTGCCCCATTTCAACTCTGTCTCTGCACTATCAATAAAGCATAAAAATACCCAAAAAATATAATAAAAAAATAATAATAATAATAATAATAATTAAAACTGCAAGCAGTGATGACCGGGCCCTCGCACCTCCGTGCTGCTCGCCGTCCCGGCCGTCCTCGGCGCTCCGGGCGACCGCGTGAGAGAACGCGCCACGGTCTCCTCTTCTTCGGAGTGCGCGGCACAGTAATACCTGTCACCGGAAGCGTGGAAGTTGCCGCTACGCACTCGATGCGGATGTGAGGAAGTCCTCGGGCCTGGGCTCTTACCAGGCGGGTGAAGTTTGGAGCGCGTGGGACAGTGCATAGCGAAATTACAGCGACTTCCTGCTTCATGACGACGACGCCGAGAAACTACTAAGGCCATGGAGCCGATTGAACCGGCTTCCCGTGTTATCGTTGTCTCTAGACCTCCCTGAGCTGCTTTGAGGTTGATTTGATCAAGTGTGTAGGACTTGAAGGTAAATAACTATCATGCAATATTTACTTTGCCCAGCAGTTGGCGCTCTCACTTTTTCTTAATATTATTGTGTGGGCTTACTCAGACCTTGGGTCTCATTAAGTATATCAAATGTTGAGAAGATCAGACTGAGTATAGTGGAGTTACAGCTACTTCCTGTTTACTGGCGAAGACGCCAAGCTACGGCGAAGGCGTTTTGACAGGTGGCACTCTCACTTTGTATGAATATTAGCGTGCAGGCATCCTCAGGCCTTGGGTCTCATTAACCATAAGAAATTTGAGATGATCAGACAAAGTATAGTGAAGTTACAGCGACTTCCTGTTTAGTGAAAAAGACGCCAAGCTATGGCGAAGGCCTTTCAGCCAATGAAACCAGCTTCCATTTTTATCATGGTGGATGTCTGTAGACCTCCCTGAGCTGCTTTGAGGTTGATTTGATAAAAGTTTGACAGACATATAGCTAAATAACCAACATGCAATATTTACTTTGCCCAGCGGGTGGCGCTCTCACTTTATATGAATATTAGCGTGTGGGCATCCTCAGGCCTTGGGTCTCATTAACTATATACAATTTTGAGATGATCAGACGGAGAATAGTGAAGTTACAGCGACTTCCTGTTTAGTGGCGAAGACGCCAAGCTACGGCGAAGGCGTTTCAGCCAATGGAACCAGCTTCCAGTGCTATCATGGTGGCTGTCTCTAGACCTCCCTGAGCTGCTTTGAGTTTGATTTGATCCAAGTTTGTAGGATGTGTAGGTAAATGCAGCAACATGCAGTATTTATATTGTCCAGCAGGTGGCAATCTCTTCCTACTTAATGTAATACTGTCATCTAGTGTGCAGCCCTTTCTTTATAGGTCCATGTAGAGAAAAGTTGAAAAAATGGCGAATATTTCAATTTAAAAGTCTTCCTGTTGATTTTGGGGCGGGGCTTCAAGAGGATTTTTTGTTTGTCCTGGGATTATACATTTCTGTATGAAATATTGTGCATCTAGGTGTAACACAGCATGAGTTATGATCAATGAAAGGGTTTTCATGAGGTCTGTTTTTGATGTTTTTTGGCGAATACTTCAAGATAAAAGTCTTCCTG
>NC_137227.1:16420698-16425698 GCF_949987685.1 Ammodytes marinus
TAGTTTTGCATGGGTAATATTTTGTGCTACTTAGTAGTTGATGGGAGTTCTAGGCCTATTTTTGTGATCGTGGTTTAAAAAAAAAAAAAACATTTAGTAGAAATGATTTGTGACTAGCTGTAGTATTGGATAAGGTGTACACACTGTGCATACTGGTTAAGTTGAAACCTTGTGTAAAAACATTGGGGTATTTTGTTTGTTGGTTTGTTTTTTTGTGGCTAGTAAAGTTATCTACTATGGCAGCACCCACAGCTCTAGGTGACTTTATTAGCGCACCCTCAGAGGAGTTGCTATGTCAGCTTTCTAAAGAACAGCTCCTTAGCCTTGCCAGTCATTATGACATTGAGATTACCAGCAGTGATAAACGCCTTAAAGATAGTTTAAGAGAAGCCCTTAAGGCTAGTCTAGTAGAAAGAGGCGTTCTAGAGCCACCGTCTTCGCCAACATATCAACAACTTGTTCTTCCTCAAATGTCAGAGGCTGTGCTTGAGTTTAGGATGAAGGAGTTGGCTTTTCGAGAACGGCAACTAGAAAAAGAACTAGAGGATAAAGAAAAAGAGCGTATCCTCAAAGAAACCAGATGCACTTAGAGCACGAGCGTTTCCTTAAAGACCTTGAGTTTAAGCATGCTACTCTGAGCTCATCTAGTGCTGCCTCGTCTCAGTTTAATGTAGCAAGACACATTAGACTAGTACCTCCATTTGCTGAGAAAAATGTTGAGAAGTACTTCGCTCATTTTGAACGGGTGGCCACCGTTTCAGAGTGGCCAATGCATGCCTGGACATCACTTTTGCAAAGCGTTTTGGTGGGAAAAGCACAAGATGCTTACACTGCTTTAAGTATCGAGGATACCAAGGACTATGAAAAAGTTAAAAGCGCTATTCTAAGAACTTATGAGCTTGTTCCGGAGGCGTACCGCCAGCGGTTTAGAGGACTCAGTAAACAGGGTGACCAAACTTATGTGGAGTTTGCGAGGGAAAAGGAGATCAGTTTTAGTTCTTGGTGTAGATCACAGAAAGCGGAAACTAAGGAGGATCTTAGACAATTAGTGTTGCTGGAGGACTTTAAAAATTGTCTGCCTAGTGCCGTGTGTAATTATCTCAATCAGCAAAAAGTAACCTCTCTTGATAAAGCTGCTGTTTTAGCAGACGAGTTTGTATTGACAAACAAGGTAAACTTTGATGACGGCCAAGGTGAGAGAAAAGGAAGGGCTGATTTTAATAGACCTCGGTTTTCAAAATCTCCTCCCCCGGTTTCTACAGCTTTCACTAGAAGGTCGGCTACTGTGAGTACTCCCTGGGAGAAGACTTGTTTTTATTGCAAGAAAAGTGGTCACTTTGTTGCCGATTGTCCTGTATTGAGTAAGAAACAAGAGTTTAATCCTAAGCCTGTTGCCCTACTAAAAGCGGTGGAAAAGTGTGCCCTCACCCAAAACCTGGACCAACCCGCTCAAAAGAATGAGCTGGCTGGCTCTTCGGCTTTCCTCATGGATGGTTTTGTTTCTCTTGTCACTGACCCTTTAAACAAGCAACCAATTAAGATTTGGAGAGATTCTGGTGCTTTTCAGTCATTGATTCTACAGGACTTTTTACAGTTTACTGACCAGTCTGAGTTGGGCTCTAATGTCCTCGTCCAAGGGTTTGGGGGTGGGTATTTGTCCCTGCCTTTGCATAACCTTAAACTTGAAACAGGTCTGGTGTCTGGGGAGGTAGCTGTAGCTGTGTGTCCAAGCATTCCAATTAAAGGGGTGTCCTTCATCTTGGGAAATGACCTAGCCGGTGGTAGGGTACTTGCGGCTCCTGAGGTTGTTCCGGTTCCTGTAGTGTCCAAAAGCCCAGATGAGCTTGAGAAGCAGTACCCAGAAGCATTTCCTGTTTGTGTTACTACCCGTGCTATGTCAAAGAAGAAGACACAAGACAAAGAAGCTGATTCCGATATTGCCCTGTTTGACACATTTTTAGCTAAAGGTGACATGTTGGGGTTTGGTAAAGTGTTTCCCTCCTGTGACGAGCTCAAGAGTGAGCAGGGGAAAGATACAACCTTGGCTTCTCTTTTTGACGAGGTTGTTTCTGATAATGAGATGACAGCTGTGTCTGGTTGCTATTTTGTAAACAATGGTGTGTTAATGAGAAAGTGGACTTCTCCTAAACTGTCCTGTCATGATGACTGGGGGAGTGTGTTTCAAGTGGTGGTGCCAAGTGTCTATCGTCAGGATGTCTTGCAGTTGGCTCATGATCACTGTCTTGCTGGTCATATGGGGATTAGGAAAACTTTAGACAGAGTGTTAAGACATTTCTTTTGGCCTGGTGTGAAATCTGATGTTGCTGAGCATTGTAGGACATGCCATGTGTGCCAAACTATTGGTAAACCCAACCAGAAGATTCCCCCAGCTCCTTTACATCCCATCCCTGCCATAGGAGAGCCTTTTGAGCGTATCTTGATTGATTGTGTTGGTCCCCTTCCTCGCACCAAATCAGGTAACCAGTACTTATTGACAATTATGTGTACAGCTACCCGGTTTCCTGAAGCTATCCCTCTACGTAGCATCACCGCGTCAGCCATTTCGAAGGCCCTTATTAAGTTCTTTACAGTGTTTGGCCTGCCCAGGGTTATCCAGACCGACCAGGGGTCTAACTTCATGTCCCGTGTGTTTTCCCAAGTTCTTCAGCAGTTGTCCATTGAGCACCACACTTCGTCTGCTTACCATCCCGAGTCTCAAGGAGCCCTAGAGCGGTTTCATCAGACCCTAAAGTCCATGTTGCGAGCCTACTGTAAGGAGTTTGAGAAAGATTGGGATGAGGGAACCCCTTTGCTCCTTTTTGCAGCTAGAGAGGTCACTCAGGAGTCCCTCGGCTTTAGTCCATCTGAACTGGTGTTCGGCCATACGGTACGGGGCCCTTTGAAACTGTTGAAAGAGAGATGGTTGGAAAACCAGCCCGTGTCCACAAATTTGCTTGACTTTGTTTGTCATTTTAGGTCAAAGCTTAACAAGGCATGTGAGCTGGCGAAGCAGAACTTGGGGGAAGCCCAAGAACAGATGAAGGGGTGGTATGACAGAAAGGCCAAGCATCGAACGTTCTCTCCTGGGGACAAGGTGTTGGTGCTGCTGCCAATTATGGGGTCTGCTTTGCAAGCTCGGTTTAGCGGGCCATATGTGATTGAGCGTCAAGTAGGGGAGTTGGATTATTTGATAAAGACTCCAGAGCGAAAGCGTAAAACACGTCTCTGTCATGTTAATCTGTTGAAACAGTACTGTGAGAGGAGCCAGGCGGGGCCTTCAGGGGTGAAGACTGTTGCTGTGCTGAGCACTTCGGTTCCTGTGGGCGAAAAAGACATTGATGGTGTTGTGGAACGTGGGGTTTCTCATGGTAGGCTTCCAAACTCAGAAATCATAGCCAGCTTGAAGGTCCATCTGTCTTATTTAGAGTCATCACATCAGTCTGATGTTATTGAGGTTATCTGTAAACATCCTGCCCTGTTTTCTGACGTGCCTACTTGTACAAATGTTCTCCAGCATGACATTGATGTAGGGGATGCTGCACCTATTAGGCAACACCCTTACCGAGTAAATCCTGAGAAACGCCAGCTGATGAGTAAAGAAGTGGATTACATGTTGCAACATGGCATTGCAGAGCCTAGTGCTAGCCCATGGAGCTCCCCGTGTTTGCTGGTTGATAAGTCAGATCGCACACCTCGTTTTTGTACTGATCTTCGCAAGGTAAATTCTGTCACAAAGCCTGATTGCTATCCTCTTCCCCGTCTAGATGATTGCATTGACAGAGTAGGGTCTGCTGCTTTCGTCACCAAGCTAGACCTCCTCAAAGGATACTGGCAGGTCCCTCTCACCCAGAGAGCTCGGGAAATCTCTGCTTTTGTGACTCCAGATGACTTCTGTCAGTATACAGTTATGGCTTTTGGAATGCGAAATGCACCTGCCACATTCCAGCGTCTTGTTAATCTGGTGTTGAAAGGGGTTGCAGATTGTGAAGCGTACCTTGACGACATTGTTATTTATAGCTCCACCTGGGCTCGGCACATAGCGCAGGTGGAGGAAGTGTTTGGTAGGTTGGCTGCTGCCAATTTGACTGTGAACCTTGCCAAGTGTGAGTTTGGACAGGCCACTGTGACCTACCTGGGGAAGGTTGTTGGGCGGGGGGAAGTCTGTCCTATCGGCGCTAAGGTAGAGGCCATTCGCTGTTTCAGTGTTCCTACTTCTCGGCGTGAGCTGAAACGTTTTCTTGGTATGGCAGGTTATTATCGGAGTTTTTGTAAGAACTTTGCTACTGTGGCTGCCCCCTTGACTAGCTTACTTAGCCCAAAGGTCCATTTTGTTTGGACAGAGATGTGTCAGTTAGCATTTGAGAATCTGAAGGCCCTTTTGGCTAGTGCCCCAGTACTTGCTGCCCCTGACTTTGGCCGGCCATTTAAACTAGCTGTCGATGCTAGCGATGCTGGGGTTGGTGCTGCCCTGCTTCAAGATGACCTGTCAGGGGTTGAGCATCCAGTTTGCTACTTCTCAAAGAAGTTTGACATTCATCAGAAGCATTATTCAACCATCGAGAAAGAGGCCTTGGCCCTTATCTCTGCTCTCGACCATTTTCATGTGTATGTCTCTTCCAGTCAGGTCCTGGTGGTCTACACCGACCACAACCCGCTCGTGTTCATCAGCAGAATGAGGAACTCCAACCACCGGCTGATGCGATGGAGTTTGTTCCTGCAGGGCTTTAACCTGGACATTAAGCACATCCGTGGAAGAGACAACGTGCTTGCCGATGCTCTCTCAAGGTCATGAATGGCATCCTGTGTATTCGGTCTCCAGTGGGAGACATCCCTGCCTCTTTTGCCGTCCACCTCTGGATTGGTGTCGCTGCGCCTGCAGACTCCATTTTCAAGGTTGTAAACGTTACACGTAGTAGCACCATTTCATTCATAGTCTAGTTTGGTGATTGTTAGGTTGCATAGCAACCATTTTAAGGGGGGAGGTGTTATGTGCCAGATCT
>NC_137227.1:16434478-16444478 GCF_949987685.1 Ammodytes marinus
TAAAGTAAGAAAAACACATAAAACCCCCAAGGTGTTTTGTAAAATACCAATTTACAGAGCCTAGGCTATTCCCCCCCCCCCCCCCCCCCACACACACACACACACACCCCCCCCTTTAAATCTTGTTATCGACCACTAGTAAAGTTGGTACCAGTTTACAGAGCCCAGGCTATCAATTCCTCAACACATACACACACACACACACCCATTAAGTCTCATTACCATCCACTAGTAAAGTAAGAAACACACGTAGAGCAGCCAGGTGTTTTGTAAATAACAGTTTATTAAACCCAGGGTCTGTCTGTCTGTTTAGCTGCTGCCGGACTTGGCTGCGATCCTCTTGTCTCTCTCCTCTGCGATGGTCAGACGGATTCCCTTTCCTCTGGGCAGGGACACCCACGGCTTGTTGCCCTGGAAACACGATCAACAACATTAGAAGTTTGTTAATTTTTAGTTTGAATCACCTTTAACATATTTTGTCAAGAGTCGTTTAATTTTAACTTTTTTTGTTGCATTTTGATAATTATTTTACTCTCTGAAGGGAGCATAAATTAAATAAATGTTGCCTTTTGCTGTATTATACCAAGGTTGGAAGTAGTTTCGGTCTTTGCTTAAATAAACTTGCACAGCATGATTTTTGACTTGCTGTCCACATGAGCACATAACATGTTTGAATTTTGCACTTTGCTGAAGATGTAGGATTGTCTAGTTGAGCTCAGAACTTCTTAGAGGATTGGTTGTGTATTTTCAATGCTGATCAAAACCAAAAGTGTCATCATTGCTCCTAAATCACCTGAGTTCTGTTACATTTTACACGCAGCACGAACAGGCAGCAGATCCCATCCTACGAGATATTCACTGATTCTGACAAGCATTTTCCAGAATTACTAGCCCCTTTTACACAGCCAGTGAAAGCCAGGAATATGACCGCCATTATTATCCTAAGTCTGAGCGTATATCCACACTATATTTCTGTCTACAGTAATGTGACTTCACACACTGTGTGTATGTGTATGTCTGAATGGCAGATCTCTGCCCTCACAAAGAGACTCGCTCACAGCCAACCTGTCACACAGACTCTACTTAGTGTAGTCTGGCTTTGCGAGACTACACACACACACGCGCGCACGACGCAGTGAGCGGAGTGATGTTGTCAGTTTGGTTAACAGTCCCAGTGATGTTGGACTCAGCGCATCGCGAGATCAACTGGCACATCACGGGGACAGTAAAATACGGCCCTCTTACTGCAAGCTCCAGCACTTCTGCTCTCAATTCACCGGCCAGTGTTGTTGTTGTAAAGCAGCTGACCGGCGCGGCGCTAAATGTTTACGTCACACCTGACGCTGTTTACAAGCACCTCTTTCATTCCGGAGCGCTGTGTAAAAGGAGCTACTGATGCGCCAGCAGGCCGGCGTTGCTTGGTTCTGTGTAAATAACACCTAACCAAGCAGAGCCGGCAAATTGCCGCTCTTTCGTTCCGTCAATATGCCGCAATCTCTGTGTAAAAGGGGCTGCTGACTTCACCTTTAATTCCAAAATAAATAAGTCAATTTACAAACGATTACATTTGTACGTTAATTTAAAGATTAATATTTCTCTGTCCTCGCCTTTGAGATACTTGGTAGAGAGAAAGATACAACAGTAGACAGACAGACAGACAGACAGAGTGAGAGCTAGATAGATAGACAGGGTAAAAACCAGCAGTGAATCCCCTATACCATCTCCCCGTGTCCTCACCATAGATAGATAAGACAGACAGACAGAGTGAGAGACAGACAGACAGAGATAGATAGATAGACAGACAGACAGTGAGAGAGACAGATAGATAGACAGACAGAATGAGAGAGATAGATAGATACACAGACAGAATGAGAGAGATAGATAGACAGACAGACAAACATAAACATGTCTCCCCATGTCCTCACCAGATAGATAAGACAGACAGACAGAGTGAGACAGACAGACAAATATACATGTCTCCCGTGTCCTCACCTTGCCGATGATGAAGATGTTTCCCAGCCTGGTGGCGAAGGTGTTTCCTGCGCTGTCCTTGACGTGAACCACGTCGAAGGATCCGGGGTGACGCTCCCGGTTGATGATCATTCCAATACGCCCCAAATTAGCGCCTCCAATCACCATGCACATGTTGCCTAATGGGAGAAGGAAAATTAGGTCAGGGGACTTAAAGACATGAAGGGATGGGTTTTTTATCTTATGCCTCTGAAAAACTGGTCCAGAATAGTAAAAAAAATATATATATATTTAAAAAAATATATATGGTATCAAACTGTTCCTCTTAAGGCGAGACGTGTATAAATATCATTAAACTTTGCCAGTTGATAACAATCTGACATGTTTGAATAACTATGCATATTTGGCCATATCTAATTATGGTTCATTTGCAGGTCTTTAAAAAACAAAAAATATGGAGATTTAAATCTATGTGATTTTAACATTCATGTCAAAATAAACAAGTTGATTTAAAGCTAAATTTGAAATGACTTTTTTATCACGTTTGCACAATTAGAGTTTATGAATAATTGCCCAAATCTTCTCACAAAAAAGCTTTTAAAAGATGCATTTCTGAAGATATAAGATATTCTAGTTGAGCTCAGAACTTCTTAGAGGATTGGTTGTGTATTTTCAATGCTGATCAAAACCAAAAGTGTCATCATTGCTCCATTCTATGTATCAAAAGATACAATACGATGAACAGATCTTTACAAAAATGCATTGTCTTTGACAAAATGCATCATAGCCAAGACAATTAACAACATGTGAACAAACGCTGGAACAACCTTCAGAATAGTGCCAAGAATGATCAGGGAAAGTTGAGATGATGCAAGTGCTATAGAAGTTGATTTTGTTGGTGCCGAGTATTGAAGAAAAAAAAAAAAAACATTGACCAGTGCTTAAGAAAAAATACTATCTTCTGTGTCTCACCATGAAGGAATCAACAGGGATAGGTAGGTTACTATACTATGATCTTTTTTCTAACTCATACTGGTAGGTATGAGTAAAAAAAAAAAAAAAATGGGTCTTAACATTGCTAGTAACGTACCGGTATAAGTTAAATAGCAGTATCCTAACAGTAAACATGACGTCCCATTATAAGTTAAAAAGGTCTTAACAGTAACCATGACGTACCGGTATCAAACTTGATGAGGTCAGTTATAATATAGAACATTTTCACTTATCTGACAGACCCAAAGTTACACACTGCACCTTTAACAGTGCTAGTAACGTCCCATTATAAGTTAAATAGCAGTATCCCAACAGTAAACATAACGTCCCATTATAAATTATAAAGGTCTTAACAGTGCTAGTAACGTCCCAGTATAAGTTAAAAAGGTCTTAACAGTAAACATGACGTACCGGTATCAAACTTGATGTGGTCGGTGATCTTGTTGGTGTCCAGGTCGATGCGGATGGTGTCGTTGACCTTGATGTTCGGGTCGGGGTAGCGGATGGTGCGGGCGTCGTGGGTTACCAGGTGGGGGATTCCTTTGGTCCCAACCATCAACTTCTTCACCTTACACAGCTTGTACTGTAGAGGGGAGAGAGGAGAGGGGAGATATGGGTTAGGGGACATATTTAAATACTAGGATAGTTTTAATGATGCTTGTACTAAGGACAGGAGAGGGGAGATTACTAAAGACAGGAGAGGGGAGATATGGGTTAGGGGACATATTTAAATACTAGGATAGTTTTTAAAAAGATGCTCCGAGGAACTTTTAAATATTGCTGAAACTAGAGGGGAGAGAGTCAAGATTGACTTTGCTATATGGGCTAGAAAAATAAAAATTAATAGTATAAGACTAAATGACAAGCAAACAAGTCTACAGCTTGTACTAACGAGAGGGGAAGGGAGATATATGGGTTAGGAAAACAAATTAACTTGCCCTGCGGTCCAATCCCCATACTATCTTCTATTTAGTATGGTGGAAAAAATAATTAGGATGTCCTGATTATTGTGGCCAGATTTAATATGCATTTTGTTGGAGTAGAATAATAATGTAAGATGTCTAGTTGAGCTCAGAACGAGGAATTGGTAATGCATTCTCATTAGTTAAATCAAAACCATTTATCATCATTGCTCCTAAAATAGTAGTATACTAGTATTTTGGCCACTATGTCTCACTGAGAGTACGGACAAATACATCATAAAAATTCCCCAAAAATGATCTTAAAAGAAATCTACAATTATGGTGTGAACAGTGCGTTACCTTGACTTTAAACCCTATTTTCTCCTTCACACTTCACCCTACAAACTTCATTCAACCATCAAAATGTTCGTCTACATTCCCTCTTTCGTTGTTATATTTAAAATTTTCAACCACATTTGTAGTTTTCCAAAGAATCCGTGGTAACCGTGGCATTACCTTGGCCTCCTCTGCGGTGATGCGGTGGACGGTGAATCGTCCCTTCACATCGTAGATCAGACGGAAGTGTTCTCCGGTCTTCTCGATGCTGATCACGTCTGGAGACACAAACGGGACAACGGTCTTAGTACAAAAAACCTTATACTGGAGGTTCACGCCAGTCAAATGTTGATAATACGAGTATGAGCTCTTGTTTGTTAATTAATTAATTAATTAATTAATTAATTAAAGGTGAAGGGGTGAATGTGTATGCGCCTACAATGGCGGAGCAGGTAAAAATCCGTCCTAATGTCTGTTTCGATGGTTTTTAATCATGTTTTATTGCACTTACAAGATCTGAGATGATGCTAGATAACTCGCTGCTTGAAGAGTTATCTAGCATTAATGTGGTGACGTACTGTCCGGAAGTTAGCAGCTAAAAGGACCAATCCACTTTATGAACCTTAAAACCTTGTCAGAGTTAATGTTACAGAATATATTCTACCCAACACGTTACCAAGGTTTCCAATTTAAGAGCTGATGTTTCAAAGGTAATTGCAAAACTTTTACTATGAACCAAACACTGATTTACTCCCATCGTGTCAAGCCAATTTAAAACCATCAACAAACACTGCACGAAAGAAAAAAAAAGACTTCACATAATCAAAATCAAGTTGGGAAAACTTCATTTCAAACTGTCGTCACATCAAGATGCAATACACACAAATTAATACAGAGACAGAAGACTAGTTATCAATTCCTCCCCCCTTCCTATGTTGTTTATTGTGTGTTTATAAATAGTATGCGACCGGTCAGCACACTGTGAAAGCTTCCCTTGGCGTTTGGATATTAAAACTCATCTCCTCCATATGGGATCGGTTGGCCAGCGTCGAGGTGGGAAGAGAACTGAGTGACAATAACAAAAACTCCCACTGTTTGAAGGCCATACTGCGCGATATGCAACACTAGCTTTGCTGCCAACTTGCCTTCATTGAAAATCACATTTGTATACGAGAATTTGGGACAAGTATGACTATAAACATGGGCAGTTGTGGTGAAGTGTGTAGGGCGGTCGTCCACTGGGTTGCAGGGTCGGTGGTTCGATCCCTCGTCTCCCCGCCACATGTCAAAGTGTCCCTGGGCAAAGAGACACTGAACCCTAAACTGCTCCCGATAGTTAGCTTGCACCCTGCGTGGTAGCTGCTGCTGCTGCTGCTGCTATCGGTGTGTGAATGTGTGTGTGATTGGGTGAATGTGTACACAACAATGTAAGGCTCTTTGGGTCTGTGAAAAACCAGGGAAAAGGGCTGTGTAGGTGGAGTCCATTTACCTATTTACAAATGGCTAATGCAATCTATCCAATATTTCCTCAGTCACAAATTCATAGCGACTGAATGTGTAAAAACTGAACCTTTTAGACAACCAAGACTCAAGATAGACAGATAGACAAACCGTTAAAAAATAAATTTTTTCAAACTACTTTCCTCCAAGAATATCTCACTAAATCAAGCCGGGTCAAATACAGTTTTGCACTAGTGAGTCACAGAGGAATAAAGCAGCTCGTCTCTCACAAGATCTACTAATGGAATTGGAAATAACTTTGTTATTGTCGGAGCTCAGAACTTCTTAGAGGATTGGTTGTGAAGTTTCATCTCATTGCTGATCAAAACCAAAAGTGTCATCATCGCTCCTTCTGCCTCCCAGTAACCGACTCATTGTCACCGTAAATTAAATCCCACACTGATGATAACAAACGCCATGAAAACAAGGTAAACATCTACTTAAACAGAGATGTCTTGGGGCGCCTTTAGCTCAGTTGGTAGGGCGTCCCCCCCCATGGGCCTCGGCCAGCAGCGGACCCGGGTTCGATTCCAGCCCGCGGTCGTTCTCTGCCTCATTTCAACTCTGTCTCTACACTATCAATAAAGCATAAAAATTCCAATAAACAAATATATTTAAAAAAAAAACTTCACCAAAACCGTAAAAAAATAAAATAAAAATCCTATGTTAACGTACCCACCCTCCAAAACTCTATAAAACACAGAACACAGATGGGATGCCCACGTACCCATGAACCCGGCGGGGTAGGTGATGTCGGTGCGGACCTTCCCGTCGATCTTGATGAAGCGCTGCATGCAGATCTTCTTGACCTCGTCCCCGGTGAGCGCGTACTTCAGCCGGTTCCTCAGGAAGATGATCAGGGGCAGGCACTCCCGAAGCTTGTGGGGACCGGTGGACGGACGGGGGGCCTGCAGGGACAAAATACACATTTAAAATCTCAATTTAAGGGAGCCCTGGAGAAATACACATTAGTACATTAATTTAGCTAAATCTGGGGGAGACAAATACATATTGTTATCCATATATTACTCTAGACTTTAAGAAAAGAGATTTTAATAATAAGCTTGTGGGGACCGGTGGACGGACGGGGGGCCTGGAGGGACAAAATACACATTTAAAATCTCAATTTAAGAGAGCCCTGGAAAAATACAGTCTAATTATCACACTGAGCTACCACTTCATATGTGGAGGGACAGGGGGTTAGGAGGGACAAAATACATATTAGTAATTATCACCCAATATATTACAGATGGGAGCCTGCGAAACAACCTGATTAAATTGGTTAGCAATAAACTGAGCTAAGTTTAAGTTTGTCAATTGTACACGAGGCACATTGAAATTTTTTTCATATCCCCTCTCAAGTTCCCACACTTCGGAGGGGGTCAGAGCACAGGGTCAGCCATAGTACAGCGTCCCTGGAGCAGTTTTGGGGTTATGTGTCTTGCTCAAGGACACAATGGTAGAGATGGTGGGCACCGTAGATGCAATACCAGCCTCTGCTAGTTTTACAACTAACTGTCTCCTGTCCGGTGCCGGGGATCGAACCAGCCTCATGGTTACTGGTCGGCAATTCTTACCTCTAGGCCATCCTACCACCCTAATCCTACCACCCCATCCTGGTAAACTGTGTCTATGCAATGACAGACCAATGTCCTCCAATGTTATAGTTCCAGCTTGAGTCCAGATAACTTAATTTTAGCAACAAAAAACTAAACGTTTGGGCATTCATTTAAAAATGTTGCTCAATTGTATTTATTCTGCATCATTGAAAAAAGCATTGATTAAAAAGTAAACTTCTAAATGTCCCTTTTCAACATGTCACAAGCAAAATGTTCTCAAGCCAAACCCACTCAGTTTGAGACAATTCAACCATCGCATCTCACTCGTTTGCAGGAATGTCAAACGTCCCAAAAAATATTCAGACGCTGCACATTCAAACCTTAACACCTTTTTTAAGGTACAATTATTCAATAAGTTGACAAATCTGAGGGAACTGATTACAAAAAATATATTCAGACGTCGATATTAACAATTAAGACTTAACTAATGTGTGATGGCGTAGCATCATGCAGAGCCACAACATTCGCTGGATCCCACTTCCTCATTTTCCTTTGAAATCACAAAGCTAGCTAACATATTGATACTTCGAAGGTTTTAACAAGTAACATGTACGACTTTAAGACCACTATTAACGCAATTTGAATAGACATCTCAAAAGCTAAATGTACATCATGCAGCGCTACTTTACCTGGTGCCTCCTGTATATTCAAAAGCGATTCAACACCCAGTCTAATAGAATATACAGCTTAACATTTAGATCACAAGTTAAGCACAAAGTATTAGCACGTTTCTAATGAATGAATAAATTGATGAAACTTACAAACACTCCAGTGAGCTTGTCCAGCATCCAGTGCTTGGGCGCTGCGACGCGCTTCAGGTGCTTCTTCGGTCCTCGAGCCTGGAGAAGGAGTCACAAAGTCGGTCACAAAACAGAGGAGACACCGGTGGAAGAATAACAACTCTGGAGGTTTAGTATGAGGGGCGGTCAAAGCTGGAAGAACGCCCCCGACAAGGAGAGAGTATACGCGGGGAGGATAGTTAGCACACTACTAGCCAACAACCGGAGCGGCCTAGCCATGCTAAAAATCACACTTTTAACAGACATATTTGTACAAAAATGTACATACGAGCAGCTGGGATATACAGTTACAAAAACCGGTCAAGGTAATAAACGAGACATTACCATTATCGCTGAGCAGTTTTCCCCTTATTTAGCAAGCTAAGAGTGCTAGCCACAGTGATGCTACAAAGCGGTGCGATCAGGTCACCACTAAAATCATCAATAAAGTGCAAAAATTGCCACTTTTAGTCACAATTTGGACATCGACCGGTTAATAAAATGTTTAATTTCACGCTAGGACATATATGTGTGTAACGATAGGCCGTTGGAAAGCCGATGTTTAGTGATTTTTTCGGAGCGGAAAAGTGAGAGAAGAGGCTCACCATGTTGGAGTCTGCGGGGAAAAGGACCTCACGTCTTCCGGTGTCGCGTCATAAGGCCGGCTACGGCAGACTGGGAGGGACACAGTAACGAAAGGCGCAATTCAAATGTGTTACAATTGTTAGACATAATAAGAGCAAATGGAGAAGATATAGATGATGATAACATTATCCGTACGTAAATTAAATATATTTATTTTATTTTATTTTATTTTATTTTATTTTATTTTATTTTATTTTATTTTATTTTATTTTATTTTATTTTATTTTATTTTATTTTATTTTATTTTATTTTATTTTATTTATATTCATTAATTGTGATCCTATTTTATTTCTGTTTTATCTGCTCTTTATATGTTATCCTTGTGATTGTGTTTATTGTGTAATCTCGCCGTCACTGTAAATGAGGGAAACATCAGTGTCTTTTTAATCCCGGTAAAGGGTTTTTTACTGGGAGTTTTTTCTCAGCCGAGCTAAGGGTCTAAGGGCAGAGGGTGTCATACTGTATGGAATGTAAAGCCCACTGAGGCAACTGTCTACTTGTGATATTGGGCTATACAAATAAAAATTATTGGTCTTTCGAGTGAAAATAAAGTTTATTGATTGGTTGATTGATTGATTGATTCAACTTAAAGGTGCAGTGTGTAATATGACATCATCAAGAAAGTTCTACAAAGCTACAGTGGCCTTCAAGGACAAGAACAATTCTACATTTTAAACAATGCACCTGATGACATTCCAACTATGACACTTTCAAGATGGCGGCACTAGGCCTTGGTCCAAAATATGCAGAAATATGGACATATATGAGACCCTTTCTAAGGGAAAAAATAATAATTCAAATCAAAATGTACTTATGGATATATAAATGTACTTATGGATATTATAATTACTTTCTACAAAATCTGCTAGGAAATAAAACCCAAAATTCTACACACTGCAGGTTTAATTCATTGCACTTGTAAATGTGTAAATATGTCCCCTACCTATACCAGTGGAAATCCCTTGTTTAAACAAATCTAATGTTAAATTTTTTCAATAAAAGAAACTTGGCCACATTTTTTGCACAGCAGTTATTGTAACAAAACATTTTCAAATATCAACAGTTTTCCCCAATGCAACCCTGCAGCTACAGACTACAGTGCATCCATCTCTCAGTCCATCTCTGCTCTCAGACTGTCTGTCCTGCAGGAAATGCCAGTGTGTCCAGTTCTGAGCCAAATTCTGTGTACACTGTTTACAGTTACATGAGATAAAACCTCTCCCTGTGTGTGTGTGTGTGTGTGTGTGTGTGTGTG
>NC_137227.1:16464478-16466978 GCF_949987685.1 Ammodytes marinus
TGTGACGTCACTTCACGTGCGCACTGGATTGTGGGTCAGAATCGCCCAAATAGGATGCAGTTTTCAACACTAACAATCTTGGCCGCATGAAGTAGGACATCCGGGTACTTCTAACCATCCTAAATCTGGCCACAAGAATCGGGACATCCTAAATCTTTTTTCTACCATACTATATAGTAGAAAGTATGCGATTTGGAACGTAAC
Source organism: Ammodytes marinus (assembly GCF_949987685.1). Lineage (NCBI taxonomy): Eukaryota > Metazoa > Chordata > Actinopteri > Uranoscopiformes > Ammodytidae > Ammodytes > Ammodytes marinus. Next base: position 16,464,683 of record NC_137227.1, read on the forward strand.
CTATGATCCTGTTTGTTTTAAGCGTAGTGAGGCCTTCAGGGTCTGACTGGGCGCGTGGGAAATATCATAAATGTTCAGCTTTGTGCTGTCCGATAAGCTTTTGTTTCATGGACTCATTATAGGAGTGAAAGAGACATGAGCCCAAGATCTCCATCGCTCTGTTGGTAATGTTTCGGTCTTTTATTTTTTTAACCTTTATTTATACAGGTAAATCCCATTGAGACCGAAGACTCTTTTGCAAGGGAGACCTGTTTTCCTTTCCCACGTTACCATTCACACACACATTCATTCACCGATAGCAGTCTAACTATCGACGTGGGTGAAGTGTCTTGCCCAAGGACACAACAACTATGACACAGGTGGCAGGGCGGGGATCGAACCTCCAACCCTTGTGATCATCGGCCGACCCGCTCTATCAACTGAGCCACAGTCGCCCCAATGTCTTACGTATGTTCTGTTTGTCTTGGCTACACACATTAAACCGTTCACACAAAAATAAATAAAAAATAAAAAAAACTTCTAAAATAGGAATGTAGGCCTTTGGGATTACGGCAAAAAAAAGCTAAATCCCTTTCGTTTTTTTTTTGTGGGAGACGCAATCCAGAGATTCTAGAATCTTCAAGAGGCCCCACACAAACACACACACACACACACACACACACACACACACACTCTCTCTCATGTTAAGAGCCCCTGCCCCAGCACCATGTAAACCCCTCGCCCTTCATCCGCCCTCCTCTCTAGTTTATGAGATAGAATTTCAATCGTCTCTCTCTCTTTTCCCCTGAACTCGTAAACGTTGTAATGAGTTTCATTTGCTTCGGCTACGTTGGACTCAAACCGCCGAGGTGACCGCAGCACTGTTCGTAAAGATCACAGGGCACACACACACACACACAACTGTACGGCTATACTTGTGAGGACATTCATTGACATAACGCATTCCCTAACCCCTTACCCTAACCCTAACCATCACAACTAAATGCCTAACCCCAACCCTTACACTAACCCTAACATAAACCTCATTCATACCTGAACCTTAAAACCTAGTGTTAACCCTCAAACAGCCCTTTGAAGAAGTGAGGACCGGGCAAAATGTCCTCACTCCGATGGTTAAAAGCTAAAGCTGGTCCTCACAAAGACGCCTGTACAAGAACACACACACACACACACACACACACACACTTCTGTTCAACACATGCCAGCTTTCGAGTAGTTACCTCCTACATTTGGTGTGAATTTCCAGGCCATTAATTTGGAAGGGGAACATCACTTCTAAAGGAAACGCTCCGACATTTGTGGTTCCTCTTTAAAACAGCCCACACTGCATAACACACACACACACGCACACACACACACACACACACACACACACACACACACACGCACACACACACACGAGGCATAAATCATACTTCAAACCGCAGCAAAGAAAAAGGACGCATGACAACAACATACCATCTGAACATGCCTTTTTGCCACACACACACACACACACACACACACACACACACACACACACAGACACACACACACACACACGGCATAAAAAAGGGACACATGGAAACAACATACCACATTCTGAACATGCCATTTTTATTCTAGCACACAGTATGTACTCGTGAAAACAGTATACAGTCGAAAAAAATTATCCTGTGAGAACATATGCAATGAACAAAACAAGGGAAAAAGAATTGCTTACACATCAACGGTCCGATAATTTGAAACATAACAACAAAAGCTTCAACATTCTTACAGAGAATTTGTGTTTATGCGTAGTGGATTTTGAAGATTTTTTTGGTCAAATGTCAGTGAGTTAGAACACACACACACACATACATACATACAGAGAAACACACACACACACACATTCATACAGAGAAACACACGCACACACACACAAACAAAAAATATGAAAAAAGGAACGTTTTAATAATAATCATGGATTTTTAATGCTTTAAAAAGTGCCAAGTTATCAGAAATACTGTAGTTTGACCCAAAAGTCGAATTTCAAGCTTTTCTTAAACCACGTTAGATGGAAAATGAGGTGGTAACTGGGGTAACCATAACAAGCTGTTCAGAGCTCCTAAAATAGGCTAGTCAGGGGACCTTGAGTTAGTCACGGGACCTTGAGTTAGCTTTCAATCGTAAACCTGACTATTTCTATGGTCAATAACAAACTTTCTTTTTTCAATTAGTAGTTTGGCCCAAAATACAAGGACTGACTCTCATAATCTTTCAGGTTATTAATGCAATACACACACACACACACACACACACACACACACACACACAC
>NC_137227.1:16471978-16479478 GCF_949987685.1 Ammodytes marinus
TGCTTTTTGGTATTTCTGTGTCAAATTATTCCAGAAAATAGCTCACATAGGACACAGTTGATTTAGCCTTAGTTTTCTTCTCAAAGTGCACCAGATTGATGCATTTTACTTTAAAAGGTTCAAATTTTTCTTCCGGGGGGGCATGCCCCCGGACCCCCCTAGAAGGTCCTGGGTCCCCACCGCTGTCTCTTCAATAACTTGGAAAAACACTGTAACCAATCATGTGTGTTTGGTTATTAAAAGTCATTATACCAGGAGGGGTTTAAGTACATGATACCTTAGGTGATTTTGTATTTCATCAATAGAGATATTGTGGTGTAGACAAACATGGCTTTTACGCATCTGTATTGTAAGACCGCCGCCCGAGGGGGGGGGCGAGGGGGGGGCCTACGAAACCTCTCAGCCCCAGGGCCCAGTGGCAGGTAAAGGCAGCCCTGGTCATACTGTATGGAATGTAAAGCCCACTGAGGCAAATGTCTATTTGTGATATTGGGCTATACAAATACAACTGTTTTGATTTGATTTGTGTGTGTGTGTGTGTGTGTGTGTGTGTGTGTGTGTGTGTGTGTGTGTGTGTGTATGTGTGTGTGTATGTGACTGATGTTTAAGTTTGTCTATAAATGTTGCATTCCTGACCACTGCTCGAGGCTACTACTTTTGTGTTCTTTCTTCTTTGTCGGCTTTTTGGTGCATTCTTTCTCTCCGGTGATGGCCCATGGATTGTGTGTGAACGTTACCATTCACACACACATTCGTACACCGATAGCAGGCTAACTATCGACATTCACACGAGGCAAGGTGGGTGAAGTGTCTTGCCCAAGGACACAACAACTATGACACAGGTGGCAGGGCGGGGATCGAACCTCCAACCTTTTGATCATCGGCCAACCCGCTCTACCAACTGAGCCACAGTCGCCCCATAAAGTATAACAACACATTTTCCGCATTGCGTTTTAAATGCAGTCCCATGTTCAGTCTAATGTTGCTGCTTTCACTGTTCTGTCAACTACAATTACACGCAGTCTCTCCTTTAAACCTGCAGTGTGTAGACTTTTGGGTTTTATTTCCTAGCAGATTTTGTAGAAAGTAATTATAATATCCATAAGTATATTTAATTTAGTGCATAATAGCTGAATTTTTTTTTTGAATTATTATTTTTTCCCTTAGAAAGGGTCTCATATATGTCCATATTTCGGCATATTTTGGACCAAGGCCTAGTGCCGCCATCTTGAAAGTATCATAGTTGGAATGTCATCAGGTGCATTGTTTAAAATTTAGAATTGTTCTTGTCCTTGAAGGCCACTGTAGCTTCTGTTATTATTCTAAAGGGTTGGGGTTACCCAGGGAGCGTTGCATTCTAGAACTTTGTAGAGCTTTCTTGATGATGTCATATTACACACTGCACCTTTAATTTGTATTGTTGTGCTTTTTGTTTACCGTCAAATGTTTGAACTCGGCAAAATAGCGGCTTATTTATCAGTTGGGTTGAGACTTTTCCGTGGCCACATTGCATCAGTTTGAACACCACAAATTCAAGTCAGTGATTAAATTGAAGCTCAATCACACAGAAAGGCCTTTGGAGACCGCACGAGGCAGCTAAGGACAGTCTCTTTATGACTGAGGTTTTCGGGGCTTTGGTTGCAAACAATGTAAAATGTCTTAGTCAAGCGGAAACTCTTAAAAAAACATGACATTTGCTATTAACAGGAAAACTGTGCTAGAAGATAGATTGTATAGCACACACACACAGCACAGACAGGTAGCGGATCGTCAGGAGATATTCACTGATTTTTCACAGAAAGTGATTTTGACAACAAGCGTTCTCCAGAACCACTGACTCCACCTTTAAAGATTAATCCAAAAAATGTCAAATATGATCAAGTAAGAGATTCTTTGCAACATCTGTTCTCCTCTCTCTCTCTCTCACACACACACACACACACACACACACACACACACACACACACACACACACACACACACACACACACACACACACACACACACACACACACACACACACACACACACACACACACACACACTCCCTTCTTCTCTCTCCAGATGTGAACGGTAAATTCTGCTGAAGTGACGAGCGTCCACAGGGGCCGCGGATATTTACTACGTGCAAACGTTCATCCATCACAGCATCTGTGGGTGGGTCTACTGAACGTGTGTGTGTGTGTGTGTGTGTGTGTGTGTGTGTGTGTGTGTGTGTGTGTGTGTGTGTGTGTGTGTGTGTCTGTGTGTGTGTGTGTGTGTGTGTGTGTGTGTGTGTGTGAGCATGGAGATATCGCAGCAACTTTACATCCTGCTACTCGTACTCGTTAATCTTTCCCTGTGCTGACAAGATGCTTGTCATGACGCACACACACACACACACACACACACACACACACACACACACACACACACACACACACACACACACACACACACACACACACACACACACACACACACACACACACAATAAATAAAATAATACACATGCACACAAAGATCCACACCCAAGACATGACACATCTTAGAAGAGATATATATTCATTACTCTTTTACAAGAGAACTGGTGAAAGAATACCACAGCAAACACACACACACACACACACACACACACACACACACACACACACACAGACACACACACACACACACACACACACAGAGACAGACACAGATAGACACACACAGACACAGACACACAGAGACACACACACACACACACACACACACAGGCACACACACATACACACACGGCCCCTGGGGAAATCACGCTACCGGAGACTCGTAAACACACAGCAGTGAACACACAGTCAGACAGATGCTGCCGCCTGTGACAATCACCTCATAAAAATCACATTTTAATTAACACACACACACACACACACACACACACACACACACACACACACACACACACACACACACACACACACACACACACACACACACACACACACACACACACACACACACACACACACACACACACACACACACACACACACACACACACACACACACACACACACACACACACACGCCCTTAGCAACCCTCAGTGTGTATGAGAGGGACAATAGGAAATACTGAGTAATCCAAGAGCAGATTTAGCTTATTAACATTTTGCCATTTTCAGTATTGTTCTATCCAAACCGTGCATTGAAACTCTGGCTGGTTTATACTGGGAATACCCCACATACCCTACGTGTTCCCATGTGTGATGTCACACATGGGAAAATGTAGGGTTAGACAGTGAGACCATAAAACACTCTTTCTGCCTTTTCTCAGGCTAGGATGAACCGATTTCTAAAATGTTTGCACATTTATACTACACATAAGATCTCAGAGTTCAATACACCTTCATATTCCCACCAGTGAAGTAGGCCTTTATTCACCTTATTTTGGAACGCCCGTTTTTTATATAACAATACTTCCGCATTTGGCAACGAACTTCCGGTCAGTTACTTTCGGTTAGCTATTTTCAACTGTTGACAGCGGCTGAATTTTTATGAAAAATGAACCAAATTACATGGGAGGAGATGCAAGGAGAGGTACGGCATCCTAATGGAGCTACATTGCCGCATCCTAATGTCATTCAAAACTGGACGGATGACATGAGAAGGTGGCCTGCGGTAACGTACGGAGATATATATAACTACTTCGTGCTCTCGCTCGGGGTAGACGGCATGGCGATGAAAAGTTATAAAAGCACAGAGGCATATCAATACCTGCACAGCGGTAAGGTCGGCCGTGTCCTGATTTACCAAGAGGGCGATTTTTTTATTTTTAAAGCCACAGTTAACCCGAGTCAATCGAGCTGTCCGGGCCACTCGGCATGGGTCCTGGTCACAGCCCAGGGAACAGTGGAGACGACCGGCTGTTCCTGCATAGCAGGATTAGGGCGGTCCTGTAGTCATGCTGCAGCAATATTGTGGAAGGTAAGCATGACTACTGCTCGCAATGTTGATATGCACAATTTAAATTTCCTTAAGTAATCCCTGGAGTTTATCTGTTCTTCGTAGTTGTTTTTAAACTTCATACATTAGCTAGCATGTTATGCTATGCAGAAGACGTGTTTATTGTAGTAAAAAGTGTGTAGGGTAAGGTACATGCACAGCAATATTCCGATGACATTCCCATGTAAACAAGTTTTTGCTCAATTTGTTCAGAATAAACCATAATCGCTGAAATTCAGAATACATTCAGAGGACCTGTATGAGTAAAGAGAGAAAAGGCATGTCTGACTGGCTGCATTTAGCATGTCATGATTAGGCTGTAGGCTACTGTGTCTATCTGGGAATATTAACAGTTTTTTGTTTTGTTTTTTTGACAAACACAGCTTCTGATGACCACTTGTAAGTCAATATGTCTAATCTATTATGGTTCAATGGAGCAAGGTAAGTGAATCCAGTACAGGTAAGTCTATATTTTAACAATCTAAATCATCTGCAATCTGGGTGAGTACACATGATTCTGTATAATGTTTGGAAAAGTTTATTTATACATTGTTGTGCAAGATTGAAAAATTACAGTTCCTGTTGATGTATACCTGGAGACTATGTAACAGGTGAGTTAACTTGATTCTCTCCCAATGGAGGGAACAAAATGGGTTGTCAATATTCAGGGTATGCAGTGTGTGATTGATTCATTACATCACATTCATTGGGCATGTACATTTTATTTGGTGTAACAAATGTATTTGTCCCACACTGAATGCATGAAGGCGGTAAACCCTACAAAGTTCAGTCTAATCAGGTTGCTTGCTTGAACAAAGGTAAGGTAATGATTACGATGGCTTTTGAAGACACTTTAAGACATGCCAAGGTATCAATATCAATATTATTTGTTGTTATTAATTTGTTAAATGATTGTTAAGCCATTTCTTATGCTTGAAATCTAAAGTCTGTGTTTTTTCTCAGGTTGAAAATGCAGTATCCAGTGGCCTCACAGGAACTTCCTGCACTGATGAACAGCGCCTGTGGAACAGTGGGACCCAGAGGAACCTCGCCCCGAAGCTGTTGGCTGACATCCGTTTTGCACATCACAAAGCTACGGATGCTTTCCAGACACCTGATGTGAGAGCGAGCCATCTACCTTTACCTCCCACCCCTGTTTTTCAGACCCAGGACGACATGAGAAAAGGCCTACATCACTTGAAGCTGCCTGTGTCAAGCCTCCTTTACAAGTGCTTAAACGCTACCCCACAGCACCACATTGCTACAGCACCGCAGTCACAGGAGAGTGCTACCCATGTCAACCATGACGGCACAAACATTTGCCCAAAATGCCAGAATTTTTACGAATCCTTTGTGGCCATTACTCCGGAAAAATGTAAAATTTTGGAGCGGGCCACACTTCAGCAGAGTGCCTCTCATCAGTGGCATGATTCGCGGAAAATAAGAATTACGGCCAGCTCTGCAAAGAAGGTCCCCGTCAGAGCCAACCCTCAAAATTTTTTGAAGGAGCACCTGTACCCCCGTTTCCATGGGAATACAGCAACAGAGCATGGTGTTTGCGGTGAGGCTTTGGCTGTGCAGTGGCTAGAGGGCTGTGGGAATCCAGTCACGCGCAGAGGCACGGTTCTGTGTGTGGCAGAGCCCTGGCTCTCAGCGAGCCCTGATGGGGTTTTGAGCACAGGTGAGCTCCTTGAAATAAAGTGCCCTTTGCTGAGAAACAGCTCTATGGAGGACCTTATGGGAAGCCAGAGGTTTGATGTGAAGATGGTTGAAGGAAAGCCACAGCTACAGCCAAATGGGCCACGTGGCTTCTACACACAGGTGCAGCTGTGTATGTTCTGCACAGGGCTGAGAGCATGCAAGCTGCTTCTCTGGTCGTCATCACAGCAGGTGATGTTGGATGTGCTGTTCGACGAGGAGTTCTGTGCCAGGACAGTGGCAAGACTGAAGCTGTTTTATTTTAAGTTCATGCTACCTCATTTGTGTGAAGAATTTGATGCGGGTCGCCTTCTTCTTTCCAAGCGTTACATTGAGTTATGTTAATATATATTCATAACATCTTGAAATAAATATTAATGAATAAATGAACAAAAGACTCAATGTATATATTCTGTATGAGCAAAATATGTGAATTACTGTGTTATATGTCAGTGTGGGCACAGTGTGGGCACAGGGTGGCGCTGTGTTCATACCTGTCAACAGGTGTATAAGAAAAAAAATATTTTTTGCTGGTGTTTTACCCAGAAGTTAATAATCAAAGGTTTTTTCATTGTGAGCAAAAAAGCATGAATACAATTACATTATGTAAAAACTATAAAAACACAATGTGGTAACCCGAGGGCAATAATGCACGCACACTTGTAACTCAGTTTAGTGTCTTTACTGAACACATGCTCACGGCATAACAGCCACTAATTCATTCTATAACACACAATATACAAATATAACAATATATAATACACTTTGGTAACTGATAGCCATGCATATAACAAAAATACAACACTGAGGAGACCACTGCATTAAGGGCTATTCTTCTGGGTCATTAATGATGTCACCACGTAGGTTGCATAGGGCTGCACAAACTCTCAGGATCTTGTCAAATTTAGGGGCCAGATTAATCGGGACTGTTTGGGAACAAATTCTATAATTCTTTAGTCTACGTATCACACGTTCAACATGGACACGCACATTCGCGATCCGTCTGGTGGTGGTGGTGTCCTCTTCTGACAGTTGGTTCCCTTTCCTGGTGAACGCTGGCAGGGTGAGCTTCACTTTTCTTTCATAGAGGAGGTCTTGGATCACAAATCCCCTGTCAGCCATAACCTCATCACCTGGGCGTAGGCCGTCCAGAAAACCCGAATCTGCTGTGATGAATTTATCACTGCATCTTCCTCCATAAGCCGGCGAAATGAACATGACAAGCCCACATGGTGCAATTGCCACCATGTATTTGATTGTGTTCTGGCCGTAGTAATGACTGTATGACTCCCCCCTTGAGTCCAGGTTGTGTGGCTTCTGAAGGGGGGTCTCGGAGCAGTCAATTATACAGGTTACCTTAGGGTAATGTTCCTTAAAGGAATGGGGCATCGTTGCCTGTATTGTCTCCCTAGGCAGCCATGGTATGTAGCATCTCATTTGTTCTTCCATGAAGTCCAACCAACGGGAGGTGACTATACTGACCACAGACTGGGAGATGCCGAACCTTTCCGCTAGGTCACCCTGCAGGAGATTAAGCCGGAGCTTCATCAGAGTCATTAAGAGTTGATCTCTGGGGGATAGCTTAAAGGTGTTGACAAAATCCTTTGTTAAATGCTCCGCTAATGCATTATATGCATCTAACTTCAGGCCTGTATATAGCAGGCAGAGGTTGTCATTTCTGAGCAACTGAAGATTGACCTCAGATGGAGCACACTGTGTTGCCTGGTCGCTTTGAAGGGGTAGGTGAGGTGCTGCAGGGCCTGCATAGCTGTGGTCTGACAGACTGGGATCACTCCACTGTGTTGACGCATCCAAGGTGCCAGGACAGACATGCAGATCATTTAC
>NC_137227.1:16496978-16501978 GCF_949987685.1 Ammodytes marinus
GCGCAGCCCGGAATGACCTGCTGGGAACTGACGACCAAAACACAATCTGAGAGGATGAGGGTGGCTCTGTTTACCAAACACTGCTCTATCTATCTATGTATCTATGTATGTATCTATCTATCTATCTATCTATCTATCTATCTATCTATCTATCTATCTATCTATCTATCTATCTATCTATCTATCTGTGTATCTGTGTATCTGTGTATCTGTCTGTCTATCTGTCTGTCTGTCTGTCTGTCTGTCTGTCTATCTATCTATCTATCTATCTATGTATCTATGTATCTATCTATCTGTCTGTCTGTCTGTCTGTCTGTCTGTCTGTCTGTCTGTCTGTCTGTCTGTCTGTCTATCTATCTATCTATCTAATTCAATTGTCTTTTAAAAAGGGCACAGTGTGTAATGTCGGAGTATTTAAGCGCCATCTAGCGGCGAGATTCTAGATTGCAACGCTCCCTTGCTAACCCCTCCCATTCAGAGAATTTACAGAAGCTACGGTGGCCTTCAAGGACAAGAAGCTATAGTTACTAAAGATGGCATCATCCACCACTGCCTCAAGTCTTTCCACAAGATGAGGTGAAGATGTGTTTAGGTATTTATTCTATAGTACTTCTTCTTCTTGGTCTTCCAACAGGTGCATTTCCACCAGGACACGCCCACTATATATAAAAACATGTAAGGCCATTAAGTTTGTCCTTTCTGTGCTACTGTAGAAACATGGCGGTGCAACATGGCATGATTCCACTGCATGGTTTAAAAAAAAAAACATTTTGGCCATTTCAGCTTTCAGAGGAGAATTTTCCAAATATAACAAATTATAGCGTAGCAACTGTTGCAACAGGTCCCACTATTTCCCCATAACATAACCTTTTAGGCAAGAAGTCTTACATTTTTTTTTGACATTTAAGGGAATACTAAAGCACACAAAAACAACTTTCCAAGGATCCCTCCCTGTACTACCGAATGCATCAACATTGACTTTCTGAAAAGGTCATAAAGGCACAGCTGCAGAAATAGCAACGAACTACTATAAGATGAAAGGCATTTTCCGCAAAAAAAAACCCAAAGTAGATTATAAAAGGAAAATCGCCATTCCCTTCCAATCAGATACACTTAGTAACCTACGACCTCACGCTACTCTGAGAAAAGTCCCATGTTGTTGCCTTATGATTCACACACACACACACACACACACACACACACACACACACACACACACACACACACACACCCCCCACCACACACACACACAGATTTGAGACGGACGCTATATCACACAATGGGGGTCAATGGGGTTCAGCTAATCGCTAACAGACAATACAAGTCAATGGGAAAGGTTAATGACTTTCGATCTTGCAGTTTAAACTACAAAAGCCCATTTCTACATGTGCTTTCATAAAGATATTGCAGTTGCGTAATACTAAGTGTGATAGACGCGCAGCCATTGTGTGGGGTTATCTGCAGGGTAATATTTTGTCTGGTAATCAGTGGGCATATTACAGCACTATTGTTTATGTGACTGACTGACTGACTGACTGACTGCCCGAAAAAATACTCTTGACTGATGTATGTTTGTGTTTTTAAGACTACTATTTTTAAATCGTTTACTGTAGTCCCGGGGGTTGGTACATGCCACGCACACACACACACACACACACACACACACACACACACACACACACACACACACACACACACACACACACACACACACACACACACACACACACACACACACACACACACACACACACACACACACACACACACACACACACACACACACACACACACACACACACACACACACACACACACACACACACACTTCGGTTACTGAGAAAAAGGGTGGGAAAAGTTGATTTTTACTAGAAATAAATAAGCAATATTAACTAAATATTTATAAACGCAATCCAATCAAACATACATTCACTTGTTTTAATTTGATTTTGTGAGCCGTTAAAACAAACTAAGACGGTCTAAAGAGGCTGTTTTTGGATGTACTAAAATAAATACAATTGTTATTTCAGTTTTGACAGACATTGGTCAGATGAGGACATGTTTTAAAGCTGCCCCGAGGAACTTTCAGATTGTGTTCATTCTTGCGCCCCCCTTTGGACAAAAGCGGTAGTGTTTTTACTACGCCAGCTGTTATTCCTGGGTGAGCGTATACCCCACGACAAAGGCATTAAGAAAAAACTATATGAAAATAGCATTCTTTGCACTGATGGTCTCGTTTGCTGTTACATGTCATGTATGGTCATCAGAGGGAAAATTGAGACTGTTTCAGAAATATTTAAAAAGTTCTTCGTAGCACCTTTAAATGCACAGCTAAAATAAATAGGCCCTAACTTGATTTCTAATTGACTCAATTTATTGCAACTGCATAATTGATAGCTTCCTATTTGGGTCACAGCAGTTTTCTCCGGTCTACATACTGACAGCGGGGAAGTGTGTGTGTGTTTGTGTGTATGTGTTCGAGTGTGTGTCTCTGTGTGTTCGAGTGTGTGTCTCTGTGTGTGTGTGTGTGTGTGTGTGTAAAATTTATCAAACAGTGAAACATAAAAATGATATAAAACAGGCCACTGCATTATCTGACTGTGATGAATGTGTGCATTCATCACAGTCAGATAATGTGGTTCCGTCTGCACACACACACACACACACACACACACACACACACACACACACACACACACACACACACACACACACACACACACACACACACACACACACACACACACACACACACACACACACACACACACACACGAGGGTACAAAGGTAGTTTTTGTTTCCCGCGTTGCTGGAACTTCAACTTTGCTTGGTCATCATGGATAAATGACCCTCTTATCGAGCACAACGGGCAACACACACACACAGAAACACACACAGAAACACACACACACACACACACACATACACACACACACACACACACACACACACACAGAAACACACACACACACACACACACACACACAGAACACACACACACACACACACACACACACACACACACACACACACACACACACACACACACATACACACACACACACACACACACACACACACACAGAAACACACACACACACACACACACACACACACAGAAACACACACACACACACACGTAAAGCTGTGTAGTTGTTTAGTGCTACAACATCATTAGAATGTAACCTTTAAAATAGATCTATATATATTAGATCTAATACATAAGAGCGTCTGTCTGTCTGCCTGTCTGTCTGTCTGTCTGTCTGTCTGTCTGTCTGTCTGCCTGCCTGCCTGCCTGTCTGTCTGTCTGTCTGTCTGTCTGTCTGTCTGTCTGTCTGTCTGTCTGTCTGTCTGTCTGTCTGCCTGTCTGCCTATCTGTCTGTGTTGAAGTTGTCATCATCTGCGGCAGCTGGCCACACTGATAGTTGCTTTGTTTTCAGTGAGTGCTTCTTAATGAGGTCAGAGGCTATTTAGGGCCAATGGACACTGACAAGGGGTCGAACAAGAGGCACCTTTATCCCCCGTCCACACACACACACACACACACACACACACACACACACACACACAGGAACACACACACACACAGGGGAACACACACACACACACACACAGACACACACACACACAGGCACTCACAGCTATTCATTACATTTGACCAAGACAAGGTCCAAAAAATCAGTTGCTAGAGAAAGAGACTCTTTGTGTCGTGTGTGTGTGTGTGTGTCTGTGTGTCTGTCTGTGTGTGTGTGTGAGTGTGTGTGTGTGTGTGTGTGTGTGTGTGTCTGTGTGTGTCTGTGTGTGTGTGTGTGAGACAGATGGGTGCACTGATCTCTATTATAGAGAGAGGACAACTATATTGGATTTAGCAGTTACTGTAATGAGAAAACGACTTTAAAACGATCGCACGTCCTTTCGTTCACAAACACAAACTACTGGGACGTTTGCCTTTCCTGGCCAAGGTGAACTCAGAAAGTTTGTTTTCACTACCAGCTTGTTTAGATACACACAATTAACTAATTACTGTTAATAACTTGATTGTGTTTCACTTTAAAGGTGCAGTCAGTGATTCTGGAGAACGCTTGTTGTCAAAATCACTTTTTTTAAGGTCAAAATCAGTGAATATCTCCTCATGATCCCGCTACTTGTCCATACTGTGTGTGCTGTATTATAACAAAACAACAAAAAATCAGTGTTCATAAACAGCCTAGGCTCTTTAAAGGGGCACTGTGTGTAATATGACATCATCTAGAAAGTTCTAGAATGCAACGCTCCCTGGGTAACCCCACCCCTTTGAATAATAACAGAAGCTACAGTGGCCTTCAAGGACAAGAACAATTCTAAATTTTAAACAATGCACCTGATGACATTCCAAAAACATGGATGCCTCCATAAGACTTGCCTGCTCAATGTACAACATGTAATATTAATATTTGTAATTCTCCGCTCAGGAGGATAATTCAGATTATTGGCAGAGGTGATTTTACACCAATGAGGACATATTTATGAATGAGGATATTGATTTTAGCTAATAAATTACTTTGAATGTTACACAGTGTCCCTTTAAACTGGTATGTAAGTAAGCAAAGGGTATGTAAACAAAATGGGCACACTGTAGCTAGCAACTTGCCTGTTTACAGAGCCTAGGCTGTTCATAAACACTGACACACACACACACACACACACACACACACACACACACACACACACACACACACACACACACACACACACACACACACACACACACACACACACACACACACACACACACACACACACACACACACACACACACACACACACACACACAGCAATCTGATTCTTGTAACAACAACAAGGCCCTACATGTTGTTAATAGAACACATTTAAATCATCAGCAGAGAGGAAATGAATTCATCGATTTGATTGATTGGTGTTGTCGTGGAAACTATTCTGCCGTTGCCCCCGGAGATTGAGACGTCCTGCTTCACACACACACACACACACACACACACACA
>NC_137227.1:16511978-16529478 GCF_949987685.1 Ammodytes marinus
TTACTGAGCTGTCTAATTAGATAGATAGATAGATAGATAGATAGATAGATAGATACAGTATATCACATAAGTGAGTACACCCCTCACATTTCTTCAAATATTTCATTATATCTTTTCATGGGACAACACTGAATAAATGACACTTTGATACAATATAAAGTAGTCAGTGTACAGCTTATATAACAGTGTAAATTTACTGTCCCGTCAAAATAACTCGACACACAGACATTAATGTCTAAACTGTCGGTTACAAAAGTGAGTACACCCCTGAGTTAAAATGTCCAAATTGGGCCCAAAGTGTCAATATTTTGGGTGGCCACCATTATTTTCCAGCACTGCCTTAACCCTCTTGGGCATGGAGTTCACCAGAGCTTCACAGGTTGCCACCGGAACTCTCTTCCCCTCATTCATGACGACATCACGGAGCTGGTGGATATTGGAGACCTTGCGCTCCTCCATCTCCTGTTTTAAGAAGCCCCAAAGATGCTCAATAGGGTTTAGGTCTGGGGACATGCTTGGCCAGGCCATAACCTTTACCCTCAGCTTCTTTAGCAAGGCAGTGGTCATCTTGGAGGTGTGTTTGGGGTTGTTATCATGTTGCAGTACTGCCCTGCGGCCCAGTTTATGAAGGGAGGGGATCATGTTCTGCTTCAGTATGGCACAGTACATGTTAACATTTAATGAACTGTAGATCCCCAGTGCTGGCAGCACTCATGCAGCCCCATACCATGACACTCCAACTACCATGCTTGACTATAGGCAAGATACACTTGTCTTTGTACTCCTCACCTGGTTGCCACCACACATACTTGACACCATCTGAACCAAATAAGTTTATCTTGGTCTCATCAGACCACAGGACATGGTTGCAGTGATCCATGTCCGTAGTGTGCTTGTCTTCAGCAAACTTTTTGTGGGGTTTCTTGTGCATCATCTTTAGAATAGGCTTCCTTCTGGGACAACAGCCATGCAGACTAGTATGATGCAGAGTGTGGCGTATGGTCTGAGTACTGACAGGCTGACCCCCCACCCCTTCAAGCCCTGCAGAAATGCTGGCAGCACTCATACGTCTATTTTCCAAAACCAACCTCTTGGTGTGACGCTGAAAACGTGCACTCAACCGTCTTAAACTGGGCCGCAGGGCAGTATGGCAACATGATAACGACCCCAAACACACCTCCAAGATGACCAGTGGCTTGCTAAAGAAGCTGAGGGTAAAGGTGATGGACAGCCCAGCATGTCTCCAGCCATAAACCCTATTGAGCATCTTTGGGGCTTCTTAAAACGGGAGATGGAGGAGCGCAAGGTCTCTAATATCGACCAGCTCCGTGATGTCGTCATGAATGGGTGGAAGAGGATTCCAGTGGGAACCTGTGAAGCTCTGGTGAACTCCATGCCCAAGAGGGTTTAGGTAGTGCTGGAAAATAATGGTGGCCACACAAAATATTGACACTTTGGGCCCAATTTGGAAAAATTTTCTTAGAGGTGTACTCACTTTTGTTGCCTTCAGTTTAGACATTAATGGCTGTGTGTCGAGTTATTTTGAGGCGACAGTAAATTTACACTGTTATATAAGCTGTACACTGACTACTTTACATTATATCAAAGTGTCATTTCTTCAGTGTTGTCCCATGGAAAGATATAATGAAATATTTGAAGAAATGTGAGGGGTGTACTCACTTATGTGAGATACTGTAGATAGATAGATAGATAGATAGATAGATAGATAGATAGATAGATAGATAGACTTTATTCCATACTGGGATGTAGAGAATGGATAGAAGAAAAACATATTTGACTTTTCTTCTAGAGTGTTGTGGGAGGAGGGGGGGGGGGGTAACATTTACATGTTTTACCACTTTAAAAAGCTGCTACGAGGAACTTTTAAATATTTCTGAAACAGTCTAATTTCCCCTCTGATGATCATAAATAACATGTAACAGCAAACAAGACCATCAGTGCAAAAAAATTCTAATCTATCTAGTTTTTCTTAATGCCTTTGTCATGGGTATACACTCACCAAAAAACTTAAAGTTCCTCGGAGCAGCCTTAAATAGCTGTCCTTGTATTGTTTGTGTTTTAGCCTTAAAAATGTGCTAAATTATGATATTTGCGTTGCTTTTATGTAATACTCAAATAAATACATTTCTGTTAATCAAAATGATACACCGTCTGTGATATACATTCTTACTGCTCCAGGTGAAGGGGACAATCTATATCTCTAATCATTTTAAATTAGTTTAAAGGGGGGGGGGGGGCTCGTGGCGCAGTGGGTAAGCCGTTGAACTGCCTCTGTACAGTATGGCAGGCTGTTTATTCACGCTAAACAATAGTATGTTCATAACAAGGGTTAGAAAAGTAACATTAGCTTTCAAACAACACTCACTCACTTACCTCATGTTTTCAAGGAGTCCGTAAGCTTCTATGAGCGAGTGGACCATACTTGCCTGGAAGAAAATTATACAAACAAAATCAGAGCTAGCGAGTTAGAACAATAACGCCTAGTATTAAAAAGCTACTCATTCAGTTGTCAGTCCCTCTCACTCACTCACCCGGTTTGGGACTTTGGATAAAGAGTCGCAGGTCTCGATGTAGCCCGGGCTGTAAACATAGGCGACCCTCCGTTTACTGCTGCAGCTGTCCTCATCGCTGTCTCCCTGGCAACTCATTTACAATGAATGAAATAGGAAAAAATACGACAGAGAATTAAGATGAAAAGTAAAAAATACAACAACAGTGGGGAAAAGCAGAAAAAGCGGCTAGTCCTCCTTCGAGCCTGGTGTTACACCGTCAACATTCCCCGGAAAAGTCGTTTAAACTCTAAACTACACGAATTTACCTAAAATACGACACTAGAAAAATCTTAAACAAAATATAAGCGATATGAACTATTTATCTGGGTTGAGATAAGTATATTTTGACGTTTTTAGCTACACCTAAAACGGATAACTGATTTTTAACGGTCACAAACGTCCAATCTAACGTTCCTGCCTGTGAGCGGACGCCTTTTGAAAATGGACCGAACGAGCAGCGAAAGGCATTCTGGGATTGCTTGTAGTCTTTTCCGCACTTCCTTCACAGTTTCAAATGAGTTTTTAGCGGTTTTTAGGCCAAATGTTAAGATTCATTCCTGAACAAATTGATCAAGCTGCATTAAGAAACACACACTTACTAAGCCAAAGTTCCCCATTCTTCAAAAATACTGAAAAATCCCTTTATGGCTAGTTTTCAATGCAGAACTGTTTCCTGTAAGGGGGTAGGCTATATTGTTTTTTTTATATATATTGTACTTTTACGATCTGATCCACCTGACTTGAAGACTGCAGCACCAATAGCCTGGCTGTGACATGACCATAGATAGTAAATAAAAGCCTACGACATGACACTGTAAAACATTTATTTATTCACGCTTTTACTTTGAAGGCAGCATCTCCTCACCGGTATAGTTTCTGATTCCGCTTTCTGCATTTCACCGCAGCTTCGGGTTTCAATTTGACAACACTTTGCAGTTGCTCCGTCGGCTGCATCTTTTTCTGGTCGCCCCGTAAGCTGTCAGTCACGTTTTAAGGCTGTTTAACAATGTATTTGGCTTTCGAGGATTTTGCGACGTTTGTTTTGTAGGCTAGTTATTATTTGAAAAGTTGACTCGACCCGAACTAAAGTAAAGAGACCACTGACCTGGCTGTCAACATGAGAAGCCGGAGCAACTCAGGCGTTAAACTTGACAACTATGCCCGCATGGTGCAGCAAACTATCCTTAGGCACCAAGTAAGTGTGCGTGTGTGTGTGTGCGTGTGTGTGTGTGTGTGTGTGTGTGTGTCTCTGTCTGTCTGTGTGTCTGTCTGTGTCTGTGTGTGTGTGTGTTAAATAAATAACAGTTTTGCAGCGGAAATAGTTGCTATTGTTGTTGTTACCTGATTTGGTAATGTTGCTCAAATGTTTTCATGCATGTAGTCAGAGACGGTGTAGAGTGGCGTGTGAAGCAATTATATTTTGCGCAAGGTATTAGCTCTTTGAAAACACACTGACAAGCATGCGAGTACACACACACACACACGCACGCACGCACGCACGCACGCACGCACGCACGCACACACACACACACACACACACACACACACACACACACACACACTATATTACACAGTCATTGCGTCTCATGTTTGAGGCTTATACATTGTTTTGTATTTGCACACTACTGAAGCCCCTCACTAAAATTCATCATGTAAAAATCATAACGTGTGTGTGTGTGTGTGTGCGTGCGTGTGCGTGTGTGTGTGTGTGTTGAACAGCCTTCACTGGGCTTCAATGTCACAATATTTAGGGAACTTGGCATTTAAAGGTGCTTCGAGTAATTTTTAAATATTTCTGAAACAGTCTCATTTTTCTTCTGATGATCATACATTACATATAACAGCAAACGAGACCATCAGTGCAAAGAATTCTATTTTTATAGTTTTCCTTAATGCCTTTGTCATGGGTATACATACACTCACTCAGGAACAACAGCTGGCGTAGTAAAAACACTACTGCTTTTGTCCAAAGGGGGCGCAAGAATGAACACAATCTGAAAGTTCCTCAGAGCACCTTTTTAATGTTAGTAGGCTATTATACAAATCGAGGGTTTTCTATGCTTTACTGATGGTAAATTCCTCAGGGCCAGAGGCACAGAAAGAAACTATGATAATCACATGGTTGACCTTAATCCCTAATCCTGTAATAATCTGGAGCGAACTGTCAATCTGTAATCCTAAAAACAGAAACCTCAAATATCCCCTTCAGGAAGTGTTGTCCTCACAAGGTCTAGAATTTGTATTGGTGGTCATGGAAACAGACACACAAGAATAGACAGACAGACAGACAGGCAGGCAGACAGACAGACACACAGACAGACAGACAGACAGACTGACAGAAACGCACAGAAACACACACAGACAGACACACACACACACACACACACACACACACACACACACACACACACACACACACACACCCTAACATATCTAATTCTCTTCCTCCTTCTCCTCTGCTCAGTAGTTTCCTTTAAAAACACAAACAACAGGATTTTGCTTGGAAAGGAAGGCAGCAGAAACAATGTGTCAAAAATAGAAAACCCAAAGAAGTAATGAATGCTTACTAAGGTTGGAGACTGGGAGACAGACATACTCCATAAAGAAATAGAGAAATGGCAGAGGACAAAACAATAGGGCTTCTTGTGTATATGTTGTTTTGAATTTATCATTGTTGTAATGTCTATAAGGACTCGGAGAGAAATGAAGGAGATTAAGAGATGGTGTTTGGGCTGCTGTGGTGAAGTGTGTAGGGCGGTCGTCCACTGGGTTACAGGGTCGGTGGTTCGATCCCCCGTCTCCCCGCCACATGTCTGTGAGGGCAGAATTATTTGTAGTAATGTATTTCTTCTACAATGACTCTCTTGTAATCTTGCTCTAGTCTTTATGTGTTAAGAAGTCAAGAGATTCTTAGCTAACTGTAGTGTATGTGGAATGTTTATTGGGGGCAATGTAACTGGCGTTCCTGTCATTTGAAGACATCTAGTGAGTGACTACAATGAGACCACCTGTTTATTGTGTTGTCCTGTAACCCTAAGGTCAATGTTTGTACACACCCCCCTCTCCTGAAGAGGCTTAAAGGGTCTCTGAAAATACTGTTCAGGAGGCAGCCTCTTCTGAATCAACTCTACTCTGTGACTCTGTTGGTTTGTCCTATTGTATTATGTAATTCAATTCTTAAATTCTCTGTGAGTTTAGTCTTCTATTACAGATATGTCGGAAATATAGAATTTCCTCGACAGTGAAGTGTGTAGGGCGGTCGGTCGGTCGTCCACTGGGTTACAGGGTCGGTGGTTCGATCCCCCGTCTCCCCGCCACATGTCCAAGCGTCCCTGGGCAAAGAGACACTGAACCCTAAACTGCTCCTGATAGTTAGCTTGCACCCTGCGTGGTAGCTGCTTCTGCTGCTATCGGTGTGTGAATGTGTGTGTGATTGGGGTGAATGTGTACAAAACAATGTAAAGCGCTTTGAGTCTGTGAAAAAAAACAGGGAAAAGCGCTATATAAGTGGAGTCCATTCACCATTTGAGAGGGGATATGCAGAAAGAAAAATGTCACTGTGTCCTTGTGTTCATTTGACAAATAAAGCAACGTAACTTAACTTTAAAACATGGGAAAGACCAGAGATTTTGGGCCTCACTTTCTCAATAATCCAGCCTCTATTTTTTTTAACAATAATTAAATAAAATCTCTATAGAAGTGGATGAACTGGGAGTGAAGTCACTATTTGAATGCGGCCCAAATGGCAACCAGCCAGTGTGCAGTTGCATTCAGCTCACTGCACACTGCACACTGCACACTGCACACTGCACTCATAGCTGTGACAGTCAGCTGCAAGCCAAGAGTTGATGCAATTGATTCAATCCATTCACTGTAATAAATCTATCTTCCTGCACTTTAGGATAATATTATACAATATGTCTGAGCATTTCTGTCTATTCCATTATTAAAAATATCTCAATGTGGGGGGGGGGGGGGGCTTTCCGGTGGCGTAGTGGATAGAGTGCGTACCATATGGGCTCTGGCCTTCGTTGCAGTGGTCGTGGGTTCAAATCCGACCCGTGGACCTTTACTGCAGGTCACCCCCCCCCCCTCTCTCTGTCTCCCCATTTCAACTCTGTACTGTCTAATGAAGCTTGAAAATGCCAAAAAATAATCTTAAAAAAAAAAATCTCAACTCACTCATCTCCATAGTTACACTCTACTTTCAATGAGGAAGCAAATGGTCCGATATGGTGGATTTTCACACTGGGTTTATTTGATGCAACTGAACCCAGAAGAGGCATTCCTCTCCCTTAGTGACGCAACCACACTTTATGTTGAAATAATTTAGCTTTTATAACATGACAAATTATAACTTAGGTGCAGTGTGTAAAATGACATCATCAAGTAAGTTCTAGAAACTTCTAGAATGCAACACTCCCTGGGTAACCCCAACCCTTTCGAATAATAACAGAAGCTACAGTGGCCTTCAAGGACAAGAACAATTCTAAATGTTAAACAATGCACCTGATGACATTCCAACTATGACACTTCCAAAATGGCGGTGACAAGGACTTGGTCCAAAGTATGGAGAAATATGGACATATATGAGACCCTTTCTAATGAAAAAAATAATAATTCTAAAAAATAAATCAGCTATTATGCACTAAATTAAACGTACTTGTAATATTGTAATTATTTTCTACAAAATCTGCTTGGAAATAAAACCCAAAAATTCTACACACTGCAGGTTAAAACATCAAGGAAAAGGGTTATTTAGCAGTTCTGCAGGCCCATCTACATAGGAGAAAATGTTGCAGTTTGATATTCATTCCAGTTGCTCATCAAACTAAGTCAAACAAAGTCTTACAATGCCTATTCTACATGTGTGTTTGTTTTGGCGTTTTCAACATGGCAACATCCTCTTTACAACAGGAAGCACATGTCACAGAAAGAGAAATGTAGGGTTAGACAGTGAGACCATAAAACACTCTTTCTGCCTTTTCTCAGGCTAGGATGATCCGATTTAATTTTTTTTTGTTGCACATTTGTACTTCATAGGATCTCCGAGTTCAATACACCTTCATATTCCAACCGGTGAAGTAGGTCTTTAATGAAAAAAAATGATTGGAATTTGATAGAAATGTTGTCAGTAGTTTATATTATAAAACCAAAATGTTCATACTACTCAAACACATGCCTATAAATATGAAAAATGAGAGACACTGAATATTTGGACTGGTCTCTTAAATTTTTTCCGGAGCTGTATACAGTACGTTCGGATTGTTTTCTGACCCCTGGGTTTTGTCTTACAGGATCCAGTGACGGGCCTGCTGCCAGTGAGCTCTGGGCAGAACCACTCCTGGGTCAGAGACAATGTCTACAGCGTGATCTCGGTGTGGGCCCTGAGTCTCGCCTACAGGAAGAACGCAGACAGGGACGAGGACAAGGCCAAAGCTTACGAGCTGGAGCAGGTAGGGGACGGCCGAGGCTGTGCTGGAAAAGCCCTGCTAACGTACTACTCATGCTAACGTCCTACTCATGCTAACGTCCTACTCATTCTAAAAGTCCTACTAACGTCCTACTTATACTAACTTCCTACTCATTCTAAAAGCCCTACTAACGTCCTACTCTTACTAACGTCCTACTCATACTAACATTGAGTATGTAGGAGGGAAGACGTTAGTAGGCCAAAGCATACGAGCTGGAGCAGGTAGGCAACGAATGGGAGACCAAAGTAAATACTTAAAGGTGGAGTCAGCGATTCTCGAGAACGCTTGTTGTCAAAACGTGTGCTGCAAAAAACAGTCCAGTGTTAATACCCAGCCTAGGCTCTGTAAACTGGTATGTAAACAAAGGAGGCCCACCATAGCTAGCAACACGGCCATTTAAAGATCCTATGCTGTGTATTAACGCTGGATTTTTTTTTCAGCACACACACACACGCACACCCACACCCACACCCACAGTACAGACTAATAATAGGTAGTCAATATCATGAGGAGATATTCACTGATTTTGACAAAGTGATTTTGATAACGAGCGTTCTCCAGAATCACTGACTGCACCTTTAAGTGGCATTAAAAGGTATTAAATGAAGATTCCTGGGGGTTCCCTGGCTGCAGCTCTGCCTCGTGTCCGTCTCAAGTTTCTCTGATTGGACACCAGCATGTTGAAAGATGTTTGACATTTAACCGTCTCTCTCTCTCCCGTCTTCCCTCCCTCTCTCGCTCTCTCCCTCCCTCTCTCTGCCTGTCTGTCTGTCTGTCTGTCTGTCTGTCTGTCTGTCTGTCTGTCTGTCTGTCTGTCTGTCTGTCTGTCTGTCTGTCTGTCTGTCTGTCTGTGTCTGTGTCTGTGTCTGTCGCTCTCTCTCTCAATTCAAATTCAAAAAGCTTTATTTGCATGACAATTGTTGTAAGCAAACAGTGTTGCCAAAGCATTACAGAATTACAAATATTACAACAGAATGGAATGTCAGAACAATATGTTTATGCAACAAAACAGCATTACAAGCAGATTATAATAAGACATAATAATATCTAATACATAAAATTATGATTTCTCTCTCTGTGTCTCTCTCTCTCTCTCTGTCTCTCTCTCTCTCTCTCTCTCTCTCTCTCTCTCTCTCTCTCTCTGTCTCTGTCTCTGTCTCTGTCTCTCTCTCTCTCTCTCTAGAGTGTGGTGAAGTTAATGCGAGGCGTCCTCCAGTGCATAATGAGGCAGGTATGTTGTGTCAAAGTATTTTTAGGTTTCCAACGCATACACCCTATGGCAGCACAGTTTATCAAAGTTGAAATCCCGATATAACCTATTGCAATATTAAAACGAGGGAAGCTGCAATATTTGTTTTAGGCTCCTGTAAACCCATTTTCACAAAATTATTCTTACAATCTCATTTATGGGGGTGAGTTGCATGATAGTAAAACATATGAGAAGAGTTAAAGGCATATTCATCAATCCAAATAAAATATATTGTTATTTAAAGGGACACTGTGTAACATTTTAAGTAATGTATTAGCTAAAATCAATATCCTCATTCATAATTATGTCCTCATTGGTGTAAAATCACCTCTGCCAATAATCTGAATTATCCTCCTGAGCGGAGAATTACAAAATATTAATATTACATTTTCTACATCGAGAGGGTAAGTCTTATGGCGGAATCCATGTTTTTGGAATGTTATCAGGTGCATTGTTTAGAATTGTTCTTGTCCTTGAAGGCCACTGTAGCTTCTGTTATTATTCGAAAGGGGTCGGGTTACCCAGGGAGCGTTGCATTCTAGAACTTTCTAGATGATGTCATATTACGCAGTGCCCCCTTTAAGTTTGATACTTTTGCAGGCTATGCTCTGGTTCCTATTGCACAGTGTTTTGTACCAATCTGTGCGTTCTATAAAAACAATGGCGGTTGCAGTGGAGACCCTTTTATACACTGTCTTATTTTCCCCAACAGCTGGATAAGGTGGAGTTGTTTAAATACAGCAGAAGTACGTCCGACTCGCTCCACGCTAAGTACAACACAAAGACCTGTGCGTCTATTGTCGGGGACGATGAGTGGGGTCACCTGCAGGTCGACGCCACTTCACTGTTCCTGCTCTACCTCGCGCAGATGACCGCCTCTGGTAACATAGCAACAATGAGACACCTTTGATTTTTTTATTGTAAATAGAAAATTAAAAAGTATTATGATGATGATTATTATTATTATTATTATTATTATTATTATTATTATTATTATTATTATTATTATTATTATTATTATTATTATAGTATTTTGTCCTTTGTTTAATTTAATTTATTTTAATTATGTTTCATGTTAAATATATTTTTTTTAATGTACTATAATTATTATTATTTTCTTTTCATGTTTACACCAAAGAGCCATGTTTTCATTGTATTTCTTTTTATTCATCTTTATACCGTTTATATATTTTATTTAAGATGGTAATTTACTTTGCACTTTTTAAAAATGTATTGTACTTAGCTCCGGCTTGTGAAATGAAATAAGCTAACAATCAGAAATTTATACTTTTACTTTTACTTTTATTAATGTATTTTGATACTAAAATAAAATGTATTAAAAAATTCTCATTATAAAAAGTTTAAAAAATACTTTGAATAAATATTGCATTATGGGTGAAATGTTCTGCCTTCATTCACTAACTATACAAAACCTAAATAATAAATAAACGGTGAATGTCTGTGTGTCACCAGGGCTTCATATCATCTACACGCAGGACGAAGTGGACGTGATTCAGAATCTCATGTTCTACATTGAGGCGGCTTACAAAGTGGCTGTAAGTCTTTTACCATTCAAATACTGAACCATTTTCTTGATGGTTGAGTTTAAGTGTCGACATGCACACATGAGTTGATTGACATGTATAACGTTTTTTTGTTTTTTTAAGTCTTACCCTAACCCTAACTGATTGTGTTAAACCTGCAGTGTGTAGAATTTGGGATTTTTTTCATAGCAGACTTGTTAGAAAATAATTATAATATCCATAAGTACGTTTAATTTAGTGCATAATAGCTGATTTTTTTTTTTTTTAGAATTATTATTTTTTCCCTTTAGAAAGGGTCTCTTATATCTCCATATTTCTCCATTCCATGGACCAAGGCATGGGCGCCGCCATTTTGGAAGCGTCATAGTTGGAATGTCTTTAGCTCTTACAGAAGCACAGAATGGAACAGTTGGCCACACTGTGTCCATCACCAGAACTAAAAGCTGGAATGTTCTTGAAGAATTTCTGTTGCTTCTCTGAACGGGAGCCATTAGAGACCAACTGTTGTGATGATTTCATATTACACACTGCACCTTTAATCGGTTAAAATGTTTTATCAGCTAAATGGTTAAAAATGAAGTCCCTAATTTTAAGGTCTCCTTATTTTTTCAGGATTACGGGATGTGGGAGAGAGGAGACAAAACCAACCAGGGCATCACTGAGATCAACGCCAGCTCTATAGGCATGGCCAAGGTCAATGCACACACACTCACACACATGCACACAGACACACACTCACACACTCTCTCACTCACTCACTCACTCACTCACTCACTCACTCACTCACTCACTCACTCACTCACTCACTCACTCACTCACTCACTCACTCACTCACTCACTCACTCACTCACTCACTCACTCACACACACACACACACACACACACACACACACACACACACACCTTGTTTTGGGAGTGTGATAATGGATGGAGGGCAGTGCTAATTTTGGCTGCATTTTTAGATTTGTTGTCTAGAGGAAAAGGATTTTTTTTTTTTTTAACATTTAATCCTTTATATCCCTCAACGAAAACTTAAAGATTTCAGTTCAAAACATTTCTCTCTTAAAGTAACTCAAATAAGAAATGTATAAAGCACCAACTCTACTACACCACCACTGAGTCAGACCAGCTGCTTCAGGGAAATAAAAATCTCAAAGTGTGTGTGTGTGTGTGTGTGTGTGTGTGTGTGTGTGTGTGTGTGTGTGTGTGTGTGTGTGTGTGTGTGTGTGTGTGTGTGTGTGTGTGTGTGTGTGTGTGTGTGTGTGTGTGTGTGTGTGTGTGTGTGTGTGTGTGTGTGTGTGTGTGTGTGTGTGTGTGTGTGTGTGTGTGTGTGTGTGTGTGTGTGTGTGTGTTGGTGTCGAGTCACGCTGGCGGCCTTTACGCCGACATTTAGACGAACCCAGACTCCTCTAACCAACAGGGATCGGATGAAAGGTTTAGTTTAAGTGCTGGGAGTGTACACAACGATGTCAGTGTAAATAAATACAGGCTAATGCTGCCGCTAGTTAGAATCCCTTATGGTTTAGGCCTCGTTTTTAGCTACAAAACAAATCGTTTTTCTACAGTTCTCTATCATGAAAAAAATATTTTATTCAATTTCATGTTAAAACATTTTTTTCTGGTAATCTTCTTAATTATTTTCCTTTTTTTTTTTTTTTTAGATTATCTTTTGGCATTTTCAAGCTTTATTAGATAGTACAGAGTTGAAATTAGGAGACAGAGAGAGAGAGAGAGAGAGAGAGAGAGAGAGAGAGAGAGGGGATGTCCTGCAGTAAAGGTCCACGGGTCGGATGAATTATTTTCCATTTTTAACAGACACACAGAACTCCACACAACAAAAGGAAAGCAGAAATGTACAAGACAATAGCAAAGAAAGCACAAAAATAGAAGGTCCAAGTAACACGTATGTTATGTGATATATAAAATAAATCCAACATTGATTATTGTAGATATGAAGTTTTCACATATTAGTTATCGCGCTGTCTGTGTGTGTGTGTGTGTGTGTGTGTGTGTGTGTGTGTGTGTGTCTGTGTGTGTGTCCTGTCCTTGGCTGGTATCAAGTTATCCGTGGTCTTCCAAGAATGGCCTCACTCAGAAATAGTACATACATACACACACACACACACCCACACACACACACACACACACACGCATAGTTTAATTTAAGCCCTTGGAAACAGGCACCAGTGCAGGAGGTTCCCTTCATTAATGAGATGGATTTATAATAGACCGTTTGATCGTGACATGCAACTTAATCTAGTTTGATGTGCTACTACTGTGTCAACTTTGTTTTTTGTGTTTTTTACTCATGTATGTAATGTTGTGAATCTGTGTGATCGAAATAAACTGAACTCTGTGCTGAAAACAAAGAAGCTGGTTTTAATACACAGCCTACAGAGGGGGGCAGTGTGTGTACTAGGGTTGCGTTCCAAATCGCATACTCTTTCTTTTTTCTATTCTACATACTACATGTGACGATCTAGTTAGGATGCAGTAGGCATACTATTGGGACATACTTTACTCTTGTATTTCATCATAACATTGCGCCTTGATCTTGCCTCTTGCTTTTATATCCGTCTCATCCCCGTTTGTTTTCATATGGAGGCGATGTGACGTCACTTCACGTGCACACTGGATTGTGGGTCAGAATCGCCCAAATAGGATGCACTTTTCAACACTAACAATCTTGGCCACATGAAGTAGGACATCCGGGTACTTCTAACCATCCTAAATCTGGCCACAAGAATTGGGACATCCTAAATCTTTTTTCTACATACTATATAGTAGAAAGTATGCGATTTGGAATGCAACCTATATGTAAACACCATTGTGTATATATACTACTGAATGACACTATATTGTTGCCATGGTTGCAGGCGGCTCTGGAGGCCTTGGACGACCTGAACCTGTTTGGAGCCAAAGGGGGACCGGGGTCTGTGGTGCACGCGCTGGCTGACGACATACAGCACTGCCAGGTACAGACAGACAGACAGGCAGAGGGAGAGGCAGGCAGACAGACAGACAGACAGAGAGAGAGGCAGACAGACAGAGAGGCAGACAGAGAGAGATGCAGACAGGCAGACAGACAGACACACACACACACACACACACACACACACACACACACACACACACACACACACACACACACACACACACACACACACACACACAGACAGATACACACACCGACTGACCGCTGTTGGCTCGAGCCGATCAGCTGAGCTGACATGGGGATGACACAAAAGTTAAACTAAATATAAATGAATACATATTGTAACCAAACTCAATTAATATGTTGTTTGATTTGCATTAGAACAGTAGCTCACGCCCGCCACCCCGCCCCGTTTTCTGTCCTTTGTCCCACAAACACACACTACAAATGTAATATTGAACAGCAATGTCAACATCATATGAATCAATAAATAACCCTATCATGTCCCTCCCTCTGTCCAGTCCATCCTGACCTCCATGTTGCCGCGGGCGTCCATCTCTAAGGAGGTGGATGCCGGAGTCCTGGCCATCATCTCCTACCCGGCCTTCGCTGTGGAGGACATCTCCATCGTCAACCTGACCAAGGAGGAGATCATCTCCAAACTACAGGTCAGACAGAGAGGCAGACAGACAGACAGACAGACAGACAGACAGACAGACAGACACACAGACAGACAGACAGACAGACAGACAGACAGACAGACAGACAGACAGACAGACAGACAGACAGACAGGCACACAGACAGACAGACAGACAGATATCTCCATCGTCAACCTGACCAAGGAGGAGATCATCTCCAAACTACAGGTCAGCACACAGACAGACAGACAGACAGACACACAGACAGGCACACAGACAGACAGACAGACAGACAGACAGACAGACAGACAGACAGACAGACAGACAGACAGACAGACAGACAGACAGACAGACAGACAGACAGACAGACAGACAGACACACACACACACACACACACACACACTCTCTCACTCTCACCATAGGCACACATACATATGAATTTGTATATTAGAATTTGGCATGATGCTTCTAGAAAAAACAGTTTTTTCCCCTGTTTTTAAAGCCATCTTGCCCTTTTCATAATGCAATAAAAGGACATACTTTTTAAATCTCAAAAAATTCATTAAAATGTTTAAGTGAGTATGAAGACAGCGTAAAGCCATACATGGTGGCGAACATATTTGGATAATTATTGGACTATCTCCCTTCACTCATAATGCATTTTTACATGTGAATACACTGTTTGAGATGTCTGTTTGTGTGTGTTTCTGTGTCTCTGTCTGTCTGTCTGTCTGTCTGTCTCTCTGTCTGTCTGTCTGTCTGTCTGTCTGTCTGTCTCTCTGTCTGTCTCTCTCTCTCTCTCTCTCTCTCTCTCTCAGGGTCGGTACGGCTGCTGCAGGTTCCTCAGAGACGGACACAAAACTCCTTTAGAGGTAAACAACAACAACAACAACAACAACAACAACAACAAACATGTTTAAAACCCTTAGGGCCCGTTATAATATTAGGCACACTCGTACCGCTAAGGTCCGTAAAATGGACATTTCCTTGAGGTAGCTATAAAAAATATTATACATTCATTTTTTTCTACTTTTTTTTTGCCAATTCTTTTCCCCTACATCTGCCCTAACTATTAATATAAAATATACATGAATTTTAAAAGATGTTAACCCTTTAAATGCCAGGTTTTGGTCATGATGTCATCGTATTTTAGATGAAAAAAACTGAAAAACTGAAATATTTTCAATATACTACATGCAAACTAATTTTTTTTGTGTTGAATTATTAGGCCTGTGATGTGTCAATGATGAGCAGCAAAACTGATTTTCAGGCATTATTATTTTTTGTGCAGTGTCAAATACTCACACTCGTACCGCTAAGGTCCGTAAAATGGACATTTCATTGAGGTAGCTATAAAAAATGTTATACAATCTTTTTTTTAACTTTTTTTTGCCAATTCTTTTCCCCTACATCTGCCCTAACTATTAATATAAAATAGTCGTGAATTTTAAAAGATGTTAACCCTTTAATTGCCAGGTTTTGGTCATGATGACATCGTATTTTGGAGGAAAAAACTGAAAATGTTTATTATTTTCAATATACTACATGCAAACTAATTTTTTTTGTATTGAATTATTAGGCCTGGGATATGTCAATGCTGAGCAGCAACACAGATATTTAGGCATTATTATTTTTTGTACAGTGTAATAAACTGACACTCATACCGCTAAGGTACGTAAAATGGACTTTTGAAAAAGGTAGCTATAAAAAATATTATACATCGATATTTTTCCAACTTTTTTAGGCTTGAATTTTAAACCAACATCAGTACTAATCATAAATTGAATTTTTGTGTTAGGAAAAGAACCTCACCTGCAGTCCATGCACATTTTCCACTCTTTTTGTTATTATCCAGAAGTGAACAGTGAACAGTGAACGGGCCAAGAACAGTGTAACAGGGACATCATTGGCTAAATAAAGTTGTGTGTATGAGAGAGACTGTGTGTGTGTGTGTGTGTGTGTGTGTGTGCGTGTGTGTGTGTGTGTGTGTGTGTGTGTGTGTGTGTGTGTGTGTGTGTGTGTGTGTGTGTGTGTGTGTGTGTGTGTGTGTGTGTGTGTGTGTGTGTGTGTGTGTGTGTGTGTGTGTGTGTGTGTGTGTGTGTGTGTGTGTGTATCCCCATGACCTAGACATTATGAGCAAAAGGCTAGTGGTTTTCAAGTGGCACTGTTTTCATTCACTGTGTTCCATGTGTAGTTTTTCATGCAGAGGTTCAAAATCCCTCTAAAGATGACTTTGTATAAATGCACAGCACACACACCTACCTGAGGTCCATACACACAAGCATGTGCAGTGCACTGCTTCAAATAAGTTAAAACATGGGCCATCTTCAATCACATCAAAGGTGCAGCCGTCAGAGACACATAACAAGTCGTTGAGCTGTTTACACAGCTGCCATTGAAACCAGAGTTTATACAAAGCAAACTCTGGAACTAGTTATTTCTTACCTGGCAATATGGAGGGAGCCTTTACACAAGAAGTGCATGAAGCTTTGGAAACAGTGATGGAGTCTGATTCTGATAGCGAGTAATAGGAATCTGACACAGACAATGGTTGCGTTCCGAATCGCATACTTTCTACTATATAGTATGTAGAAAAAAGATTTAGGATGTCCCGATTCTTATGGCCAGATTTAGGATGGTTAGAAGTACCCGGATGTCCTACTTCATGCGGCCAAGATTGTTAGTGTTGAAAAGTGCATCCCATTTGGGCGATTCTGACCCACAATCCAGTGCGCACGTGAAGTGACGTAACATCGACGAAGCCTCCATATGAAAACAAACGGGGATGCGACGGATATAAAAGCAAGAGGCAAGATCAAGGCGCAATGTTATGATGAAATAAGAGAGTAAAGTATGTCCCAATAGTATGCCTACTGCATCCTAACTAGATTCTTTTTATCGTCGGATGTAGTATGTAGAATAGAAAAAAGAAAGAGTATGAGATTCGGAACGCAACCACTGTGTCTGAAACCTCCATTAACGCGTAACAGGTGGGTCCCTGTACCATTCCAGTGGCTGCAGGAGTATATCTCTGTGTATGGGTGTTGGTGGGGCCAACTGAATTCTCCACTACTGAAAGTCAGAG
>NC_137227.1:16534478-16541978 GCF_949987685.1 Ammodytes marinus
GAGATCTCTTACCTCTCGTCTCGCTGGAGGATGACAGGACGTCCCACCGTCACCTTCCCCATCTCACAGTCTATGCTCAGTAAGACCCAGACTACCTGTCTAGAAAGAATCTTCTAGTTATGCCATACAAAGTGTTTGGAAAATGTGTGTTGATCTACTTAGAGACTAAGGGGTTATTATTAGATGATGAGTATGAATAAATATGCTGTCTGTAACCTGCATATGCCATAGTTTAAATGGTGTGTGTGTGTGTGTGTGTGTGTGTGTGTGTGTGTGTGTGTGTGTGTGTGTGTGTGTGTGTGTGTGTGTGTGTGTGTGTGTGTGTGTGTGTGTGTGTGTGTGTGTGTGTGTGTGTGTGTGTGTGTGTGTGTGTGTGTGTGTGTGTGTGTGTGTGTGTGTGTGTGTATGCGTATTCCTTATTTTGATTTTGTTGTTTTCCCTTCACTTGTGTGTTTCTATTATACATTTTTCTTTTTCTATATTGCATTGTTGAAAGCAGCCCTGGGACTTAAGAATGTCATTGCCACATTGACTGCTGCTGAAATGATTCTGCATATGATAAACAAACTGTATTGAACCTTGGATCTGTGTGTTTCAGCTGAAGACCACACAGACCTGGACCCTGCCGTCCTGTCGACACTGAAGAAACTGCAGGACGGATACTATGGAGGAGCGAGGTGGACACTTTACACTTTACATTTTACATTTTACATTTACACAAATTTTTTTTTAAATATTTTTTACATTTATCCAAGAGTATTCCGTTTGTTTTTTATTTTACAGATTTATTTCAGACAAAAAAATGTTTTTATTTTATTTTATTTTATTTTATTTTATTTTATTTTATTTTATTTTATTTTATTTTATTTTATTTTATTTTATTTTATTTTATTTTATTTTATTTTATTTTATTTTATTTTATTTTATTTTATTTTATTTTTTAAGATACTTTTTTTGGGTGAGGGGCGCTGACTTACGTTGCCTAGGCGACTGTCTTAACTACAAAAGCGCTGCGGTAAATAAAAGCATTACGGCCTACACATGAACAACTGGTGTAGCCGTAGCTAGCTGTCAAAGATGGCGGCCGTTCTGCGCATGCGCGACTCACATCGTGCAGTGACACACAGTGTTGATTAGACTGGTACTTGTATGTTTATTGGAGGTTTAAAAAATATTTAAAAATGGGGGCGCTCTTAGCTCAGTTGGTAGGGCGTCCCTCCCCCCCGGGCACAGCAGCAGACCCGGGTTTGATTCCCGCCCGCGGTCGATCTCTGCATGTCACTCCCCTCTCTGCCCCATTTCACCTCTGTCTCTACACTATCAATAAAGCATAAAACTGCCCAAAAAAAAATAAAAATAAATTTAAAATGTAAACATAACCTATTCTTGACATTCCTATTTAATTGTTTTCGTCTCCAGGATCCAGACGGGGAAGCTGTCGGAGTTTCTCACCACGTCGTGTTTCAGTCACCTGAGCTTCCTGGACGGTAAGGCTTCTGGCAGCATGAGTCGCCACGACGACCACTATGATGATGGTGATGATGATGATGATGATGATGATGATGATGATGAGCTGTTCGCCGATGGATACGTGCATGAGTTACGCTGTGATGATGGTAAGAAAATAAGAAAACAGATTAATAAAAATAATTATTAAAAATTTATTGACAAGATTTATAAAGCGCTTTTCTATGCATTTTATGACTCCAAAAATTAAAAAAAAAAATTACGAATTTTGACACCATTGATGGTAAAATTGGATACAATTCTTTATTGATGGTTTATAGAAGTTACATAGAGGTACGTACATGCTGTTAATACCAGGACTAACTGATTAAGACACTTTAAAAAAGCTATAGTGCGTAACTTCTGTTGCCCCATGAGGAATTCCATGACCAATAACAACAACACTGTCAGTGCATCTACATGAGGTAAGCATTCGGTGATCACGCATTGGATTTTTATTCCTTCTGCTGAACGTCCAGGTTTTTTACTCATGAAAAAGTTACGCACTATAGCTTTTAACTATTTAAAAAAATTTTTAAAAAATTTAACAAGTGTGTCTAATGTTGTTTTCTACGGTAGAGGATAAGGGTCACGGTTAAGAAAAAAAAATTAGTTGAGTAGTTCTGCGAATAAAGTCAGAGCTCAATTTAGTTTTCTTAAGTGTGGCCCTACTCCTCTTCCGTAGATTCCTCACTCAGCTTGAAACCCCGTTTTGAAATTGACAGAATTGACCAATATTTTAACTTTAATTAATTCACCTTGATTGATTTTTTTCTGATTTGAAAAATAACGTGAAACTACGTAACCTGTTGCCCTTTCTTATTAATCATCACTTCCTGCTTTGTTCTGCTGTCACATGACCACTCATCACAGGTTTGGTTGCATTCAGTGCACGTCTGGCTTTAACTGATAGACGTGCATCTTTTGAAATAGCTTGTCTGGCAGCTAGTGTCAAAAAAATGAATCTCTATGGTGTTTTGTGCCCCTAATGCAGCCTTCAAGGCAGCGCTGCATAGAAGGCACCCCCCCACTCCCTGCCCCCCCCACCCTAACCTTAACCATGACAACTTCGAAAAGCCATACTAACGTCCTACTCATACTCATGTTGACGTCAATTTGAGTATGTGACGTATGGCTTTTTACGAACGCGGCCTACGCCTAACCCCTACCCTGCACGCTGCCTTGAAGGCTCCGTCGGGGGCACAAAACATCATTCAGGTCAAATGAATGTAGCCTACTGTAGGCGCTAACCTGACGCTAACGTTTTGATTGCTGAATGATAAAGCATGACGTAATCGGTTCAAACTAAAATGTCATGATTCTAGATTCTAGTGTTTTTTTTAATTTTTGCCTCTGTTGCAAAAGTCCTTTAAAATATGTTAGTTCCAAGTGTTAAAGTGTCTATTTAAAAACTACCCAACCCCTAGTAAAAGTTTAAAAAAAAAGTGTATGCATGCAGAGACTACTAGATGAGCATGCAACAGTATGCTTTTTGGGGGGTTTTGGCGAACAAATCTTTTTTTAAACTTGCATGTTATACAAATACATTACTAAATGTATTACACTTACAAAACATTTGTAATCACTTGTAGATATTTGGATTATTGTAAAAAAAAGTAGACAATTTAGTTGGTTTAGTTATGTTAGGAGTTTTAGGACTATAAGGACATGTGTTAAATAAATAAAAAGGTAAGTTTTTTCTTTTCTGCTGTTTCTATCTATCTCTCTCTCTGTCTCTCTCTCTCACTCTCTCTCTTTATCTATCTATCTATCTATCTATCTATCTATCTATCTATCTATCTATCTATCTATCTATCTATCTATCTATCTATCTATCTATCTATCTATCTATCTATCTATCTATCTATCTATCTATCTATCTATCTATCTATCTATCTATCTATCTATCTATCTATCTATCTATCTATCTATCTATCTATCTATCTATCTATCTATCTATCTATCTATCTATCTATCTATCTATCTATCTATCTATCTATCTATCTATCTATCTATCTATCTATCTATTTATTAATTTTTTCATCTCTCCCCTCCCCCCCTTCCAGAGGCGGATGACTTAGCCCAGTACCTAGACCACCTGTTGGCCCATGCGGCGCCTCAGAAGCCGACTAAACGAGGCCTCGGACGCTTCAAGGCCGTCGCCACTAAAGCCAAAGAGATGGTGTCACTGATGAAAGAGGCTAAAGAGCTCAACGTGCACAGTGAGTAGCTTATATACATTTGTCACTTACATTTCCCACTGTTTTAACGTCTTTCCGGAGTGGTTATTTTATGTTTTAACAGTACAGAGAGTTAGGAAAACTAAAAATTTTCAAGGCACCGGTTTTCCATAGATTTTTTGTTTTGTTTTGATACTCCAACTAGAACTAGGAACTCAATGTACACAGTGAGTAATAGCTTATATAAATGTTTCAGTGTCGTTTGCCACTGTTTTAAAGTATTTCCCGAGTGGTTGTTGTATGTTTTATGAGTTTATCTGTAAAAAATGTATAAGTTGGTTAAACTCAAACTCGGACGCTTCAAGGCCGTAGCCACTAAAGCTAAAGAGATGGTGTCACTGATGAAGGAGGCTAAAGAGCTCAACGTGCACAGTGAGTAGCTTATATACATCTGTCAGTGACATTAAAAAAAACTGCAATAAAAACTGCAATACATTTTTGTGGAAAAAAATTGTCAATGATGTTTTCCACTGTTTTAATGTCTTTCCGAGTAGTTATTTGATGTTTTATAACTAAATCTGTAACAATCTTTTATGTTTAGAGAAATAATATATTTTATTTTCCCCCAGATGTGAACTTCTACATGCCGAACAAACTGTTTCGCACTCGGCAGGATTCTCTCAACCTGAACATCCGGGACTCGCCAAAATCCCAGGTGACAATTTTGCAGAAATACAAAACCACAAAGAGACAAAGCTTAGAATAAAGTTCCATTCAAACTTTAACCTCTCCAATGGGGGGGGGGGCGCCCTTAGCTCAGTTGGTAGGGCGTCCCCCCCCCCATGGGCCTCGGCCAGCAGCGGACCCGGGTTCGATTCCAGCCTGCGGTCGTTCTCTGCATGTCACTGCCCCATTTCAACTATGTCTCTACACTATCAATAAAGCATAAAAATGTCTTAAAAAAAATAAAATGTAACCTCCCCCCCCCCAGGGTCCGGTGGTTACCGTGACTCCAGTGAGCGGTATCCCTAGAGACGCCAGCGGAGCCATCGACCACAAAGCTCTGAGTCTCCTGCTGAACGGCACGGAGAACCTGCAGGACCAGGCCGACATCCTCTACATCCTCTTCAAGGACAAGTGAGGAAAAGCGTGTCTTAATAGAGCTGTTACTGTGTGTGTGTGTGTGTGTGTGTGTGTGTGTGTGTGTGTGTGTGTGTGTGTGTGTGTGTGTGTGTGTGTGTGTGTGTGTGTGTGTGTGTGTGTGTGTGTGTGTGTGTGTGTGTGTGTGTGTGTGTGTGTGTGTGTGTGTGTGTGTGTGTGTGTGTGTGTGTGTGTGTGTGGCGGAGACATACTCTACATCCTCTTCAAGGACAAGTGAGAAGAATACAATTGAACTGTGAACATAAATCTAATTATAAATCAGTTTCATTTTGTATAGGCTCACACCTTAGGAGAGTCTAGTCACCCCGGGGGGCCATATTAATCGTTGTAAAACATGAAAAAGTGTGTTTTGTCATGATAGCTGATGTTAAAAGACACAACTCTCAAAACCAGTGTTAAAATGTTTATTTTTTTCTAATGGAAAGTGGTACAGCACTTTTTTTGTTGTTGTGCTTAGCCTTCATAAGCGCGTGTGCCTGTCTGTCTGTCCCTCTCTCTCCTCTCCCTCCCTCCCTCTCTCTCTCCCCCTCTCCCTCTCTCCCTCCCTTCCTCTCTCTCTCTCTCCCTCCCTCCCTCCCTCCCTCCCTCTCCCTCTCTCTCCCTCCCTCCCTCCCTCCCTCTCTCTCCCTCCCTCCCTTCCTCCCTTTCCCTCCCTTCCTCTCTCCCTCCCTCCCTCTCCCTCTCTCTCCCTCCCTCTCTCTCCCTCTCTCTCTCTCTCCCTCCCTCCCTCTCCCTCCCTCCCCCTCCCTCTCTCTCTCCCTCTCTTCCTCTCTCCCTTCCTCCCTCCCTCTCCCTCCCTCCCCCTCCCTCCCTCCCTCTCTCTCCCTCCCTCCCCCTCTCCCCCCCCCCCTCTCCGTCCCAGGGGTATGGAGTGGGACACCATGCTTCAGGGTAAGGGCACTACGGTCCGCTCTCTGCTCACTGACCTCTACGTGAAGGCCGGAGAGCTGAAGCACTGGAGCCTCATCAGGATGATCTCTGGCATGCTGAGGAAGAAGGTCGAGGAGCTGGACTCGGTAAGACGCACACAATAACATAAGATAAGAGAAGATACACTTTATTCAAATCAAATCAGTTTTATTTGTATAGCCCAAAATCACAAATACATTTCTGTTTCCATTTTAACCTGTACTTTTTATTTTATTTAAATGTTTTACTTCTTTTCATTCGCTTTTAAATGTCTTCTAATGTGTTTTATGTATTTTAATCTTGCCCCTGTAAAGCACTTTGAGTGGCCTTGTGTTTGAATTGTGCTATATAAATAAACTTGCCTTGTCTCAGTGGGCTTTACATTTCATACAATATGATACAATATGACACCCTGCCCTTACACCCTTAGCCCAACCCTTATTCATCCCAGCAGGGAAATTCAGATGCTACAGCAGCAGCCAGCATACACAATATACACACAACACAACACAACACATATAGGCCTACGTACATATCCCACCTCAACATGAGCATACATACATAGCCAAGATGAGAAAGTGGTATGGATAGTCTCTGTGCGTAAGTAGCTGTTACTCGTAGATAGCAGTACACACATACTAGCTCTGCCAGTGCATAGTATGATAGGGAAAATCTGACCTCTCTGGGCCACCGTAGTGTTTAATTCACCCCTAGGGATATGGGATATATCGTTAGGATTTTTAGGGACACTGCAGTGCTGCCATCGATACAGATACATATTGATACTCTTATTGATACCAATCTCCATAACTCACGTTCAGCTTTTGGTTAACTTCTGTCTTTTATAGGTTGCTAATTTTATCTGTTGTGTTTTTTCAATACATTTTTTTCTTAGACATATTTTTTTACTATGCTTTTATCTTCTATGCACTTTCTAAAAGCACTTTGTGACCCTGTCTGTGAAAAGCGTTATATAAATACATTGTGCTTACTTTGATTGGTTATGCTCTGTTCTAGGCCTGTTTTGATTGGTTGTCATTCCTCCCTAGGCCTGCTCTCATTGGCTGTGCTCTGTCCCTAGGCCTGCTCTCATTGGCTGTGCTCTATGGGCGATTGTGGTAGAGCGGGTCGGCCAATGATCAAAGGGTTGGGTGTTCGATCCCCGCCCTGCCACTTGTGTCATGGTTGTTGTGTCCTTGGGCAAGACACTTCACCCACCTTGCCTCGTGTGAATGTCGATAGTTAGCCTGCTATCTGTGTGTGAATGGTAACGTGGGAAAGGAAAACAGGTCTCCCTTGAAAAAGAGTCTTCGGTCTCAATGGGATTTACCTGAATAAATAAAAGGTTTAATCCCTAGGCCTGCTCTGATTGGTTGTCATCCCTCCCTAGGCCTGCTCTCATTGGCTGTGCTCTATCCTCAGCCCTGCTCTGATTGGTTGTCATCCCTCCCTAGGCCTGCTCTGATTTGCTGGCCCACCAGAAGCACCTGACCGTGGGTTTGCCTCCGGAGCCGAGAGAGAAAACCATCACGGCTCCGATCCCTCTGGACCAGCTGGCCGCGCTCATCGACCAGGCCTCCGACAACAACATCAGCGTGGCTATACTCACTCAGGTAACTCACCATATTAAAGCTACAGTGCGTAACTTCTGTGTGTGTGTGTGTGTGTGTGTGTGTGTGTGTGTGTGTGTGTGTGTGTGTGTGTGTGTGTGTGTGTGTGTGTGTGTGTGTGTGTGTGTGTGTGT
>NC_137227.1:16546978-16561978 GCF_949987685.1 Ammodytes marinus
TTGATTGATTGATTGATGGTACAATAGTGAACTATAATTGTTCTTTTCTTTATCTGTTGTTTTCTAACCTTATTTATTGCAGATCCTGACGCTGCTGCTTGCTGCTGCCACTGTCAATATGAAGCCTTTTGCCTTTTGTTTTATTTGGTTGCTATCGCTGCTCTGCCATACTTCTCTCTGTAACCTGCTCTGTATTGTCTTTTTTCTTTTCATTTTGTGCGTGTTTTCTTTCTCTCTCTTCCTAACTCTCTCTCTCTCTCTGTCTCTCCCTCTCTCTCTCTCTCCCTCTCCCTCTCTTTCTCTCTCTCTCTCTCTCTCTCTCTCTCTCTCTCTCTCTCTCTCTCTCTCTCTCCCTCCCTATCTGTCTCTCTCTTTCTCTCTCTCTCTCAGGGAATGACATCTTCTTCACAATCTTTTGACATCGGTAACTTGGAATCTGGGGTAACGATTTTACTTTTAACGATATATTTCTGACATCTTAAGTTGTGTACAGCATATATTTTTTTTCAACATTTAATGTGTATTTTAATGTATCTGACTATGATTGTAAATTGTAAAGAGTAGTATATGTTGTAATCTAATGCAGTTTAATAGCACTGTGTGTGTGTGTGTGTGTGTGTGTGTGCGTGACTGTGTTTGCGCGCGTTTGTGTGTGTGTATATATACATTTTTTTCAGCATTTAATCTGTATTTTAATGTATGAAACTTAAACCTGCAGTGTGTAGAATTTTGGGTTTTATTTCCTACCAGATTTTGTAGAAAATAATTATAATATCCATAAGTACGTTTAATTTAGTGCATAATAGCTGATTTTTTTTTTTAGAATTATTACTTTTTTCCTTAGAAAGGGTCTCATATATGTCCATATTTCTCTATACTTTGGACCAAGGCCTTGTCACCGCCATTTTGGAAGTGTCATAGTTGGAATGTCATCAGGTGCATTGTTTAAAATGTAGAATTGTTCTTGTCCTTGAAGGCCACTGTAGCTTCTGTTATTATTCTAAAGGGTTGGGGTTACCCAGGGAGTGTTGCATTCTAGAACTTTGTAGAACTTACTTGATGATGTCATATTACACACTGCACCTTAAAATGTATTTTTTTGTTGTTCAGAGGTACCGGCTGCCTTCCATAGACTCTCTGGACATGCCGGAGTGCATCCCGGCTGCCAAGGACACGAGGCACGGCCAATGGCTGCGCAGGAGACGACTGGACGGAGCGCTGAACAGAGTTCCTGTGGGATTCTATCAGAAGGTCTGGAGGATACTGCAGAAGGTAAGACAGACAGACAGGCAGACAGGCAGACAGACAGACAGACGCACAGACAGACAGACAGACAGACAGACAGACAGACAGACAGACAGACAGACAGACGCACAGACGGACAGACAGACAGACAGACAGGCAGACAGACGCACAGACGCACAGACAGACACACAGACAGGCAGACAGACGCACAGACAGACAGGAACACACACACACATGCAAACACAGTCACACACACACACGCAAACATAGTCACACACACACACACACACGCAAACACAGTCACAGACAGACAGATGCACACACACACACGCACACACAAACACACACGTCCTATGTCAAAACCATACTTATGTAATGGTATTATTAGTAAAAGGTATGTCATATGTAAAGTAATGACCAT
Organism: Ammodytes marinus; assembly: GCF_949987685.1. NCBI lineage: Eukaryota > Metazoa > Chordata > Actinopteri > Uranoscopiformes > Ammodytidae > Ammodytes > Ammodytes marinus. Next base: position 16,548,645 of record NC_137227.1, read on the forward strand.
TCGAACCCTTTGTCTTCCAGTGCCACGGTTTGTCCATCGACGGGTTTGTCCTTCCGTCTTCCACCACCAGAGAGGTAAGAGATACACGTCACTATCCTCCAGCTAAGATGTCAAAGATAATATATAGAAGTAAACAAATCAGTAAAGGAATACTTCACCCATACGGAACCGGAGTTCTTTCATTATAAAATCACTATTATAATATAATGAATGAGGTTTTTCTTCCCTCAGTCTTCCTTTGGCCCAGCTGTCCTGTTAATTCTAACCCTACATTTTATCATGTGTGATGTCACACATGGTAAAAAGTAGGGTTAGACAGTGAGACCATAAAACACTCTTTCTGCCTTTTCTCAGGCTAGGATGAACCGATTTCTAAAATGTTTACACATTAATACCAGATAGGATCTCAGAGTTCAATACACCTTCATATTTCCACCGGTGAAGTAGGTCTTCAATGTACAGTACAGGCCAAAAGTTTGGGCACGCTCAATGCGTTTCCTTTATTTTTATGACTAGTTACAATGTAGATTCTCACTGAAGGCATCAGAACTTTGAATGAACACATGTGGAATTCTTTGCTAAACCATTTCAGGTGACTCCCTGATGAAGTTCATTGAGAGAGCACCAAGGGTTTGTAGCGCTGTCAAAAAAGCAAAGGGTGCCTACTTTGAGGAATCTAAAATATAAGACCTATTTAAGAGTCATTTCACACTTTTTTGTTAAGTACATAATTCCATATGTCCCTTCAAAGTTTTGATGCCTTCAGTGAGAATCTACAACGTAAATAGTCGTGAAAATAAAGAAAACGCATTGAATGAAAAGGTGTGTCCAAACTTTTGGCCTGTACTGTATGTATGGCAATATGTCCTCTCAAAGCCTAAAACAGATCAATATAATGTATAAGAAAATAATCTATAATCCTTAACATTAACCTATAGTTTAAACAATGTTCTTAGAAACCTGTTAAGTAGAGTATGTTGTAATCTAATGCAACATGAATTATTGTCAATTTATTTTGTCTTTTGTTTGTGTGTTCACGTTTTCAATTGTGTTTTTGTGTTCTTTAAAAACATTCCCATAATAAAGTATGTTAAAGAAAATAAATCTCTAATCCTACTACCCCATTTCCTATTTCCCCTCTCTCATTGCTTGCGTTCCCCAGATGACTCCCGGAGAGATAAAGTTTGCAGTTCACGTGGAGACGGTGTTTAACCGCGTGCCGCAGCCCGAGTACAGACAGCTGCTGGTGGAGGCGATTCTGGTCCTCACCATGTTGGCAGACGTGGACATCCCGACCATCGGATCCATCATACACGTAGAGAAGATAGTCCACCTCGCTAACGACATGTTCTACAAGGACCAGGTGAGATTTAAGAGACACAGCTCTAGAGTCCAGTCTCTCTCTGTCTGTCTGTCTGTCTGTCTGTCTGTCTGTCTGTCTGTCTGTCTGTCTGTCTGTCTGTCTGTCTGTCTGTCTGTCTGTCTGTCTGTCTGTCTGTCTGTCTGTCTGTCTCTCTCACTCTCTCTCTCTCTCTCTCACTCTCTCTCTCTCCGTCCCTTTCTCTCTCTCTCTCTCACTCACTCACTCACTCACTCACTCACTCACTCACTCACTCACTCACTCACTCACTCACTCACTCACTCACTCACTCACTCACTCACTCACTCACTCACTCACTCACTCACTCACTCAAGGATTTCAAATAATATTTTCCTCACAAACCTCTACCTGTCTGTAATGTGTGTGCTTCAAAAGGTGCTTCAAAAATCTGATGTTAATTCACAGCCTAGGTAGCCTGGCTCCGCCCGCCTACCTACTTCCGCTCAAATTTCATTTTCCCTTCAGTAGTCAGTCTGGGTCTGCGGTATATTCATGTGTTTCTGCTCGAACAGATTTCTTCCGGTCCAATCAGCGAACAGAGGGAGTGTCTGAGAACGATGACGTTGAGGTTGTGCGCCAGTTTCAGTTGTAGTCACAGGAAGACAATGGATAAGGATACAAGAGAAGCTATTCGGTCTGTTGTGGCAACGCTGCTGAATATCGATAAATTAACGCCAGAGCAAGAACAAGCTTTGCTGAGTTTTTTTTTTTTTTCTTCTTAACCTTTATTTATACAGGTAAATCCCATTGAGACCGAAGACTCTTTTGCAAGGGAGACCTGTTTTCCTTTCCCAACGTTACCATTCACACACACATTCACACACCGATAGCAGGCTAACTATCGACATTCACACGAGGCAAAAGTGTCTTGCCCAAGGACACAACAACTATGACACATTATTGGTTTCAGGCCGGTGCTGCACGACATACATCAACCAGGTTACAGCCAAGGTGCTTGCTACAATAGGTCCCGTTTGTTTACATACCAGTTTACAGAAACTTAATAACTCGGGATTTTTTTTGTTGTTCAGAGCACACACAGTACAGTGCATCATTTCCTTATTATCTGCTTTTTCCTTTCCCCCAGACGGACCTAGGAAGCAGTATTTTTCTTATTATTCCCTTTTCACCAAGTTTTGTTTATTTATTCCCTTAACTACTGAGGAACATTAGGGCCACAGGGATTTTTTTATTTTTTACATTCACTTAATATTTTTATATAATATTTTTTGAATATTAATAAAAAAAAATGTATATTAATTTTACTTATTTTTTTTAATTCCCTTTCCTTCCCTCCCCCAGATGGACCTCGGAGCAGAGCAGCACATCCTGGAGAAGGACCCGTCGACCGGTGTGTGTCGGCTGCTGTACGACAGCGCCCCCAGTGGCCGCTACGGGAGCATGACGTACCTCACCAAGGCCGTGGCCGCTTACGTAGAAGACTTTCTGCCTAGTGGCGCCTGTGCAGTGCAGTGAGAAGCAAAAACACTATAGAATTATACCCTGCGTTCCAATTCACATACTTTTTCTTTTTACTACACTACATACTAAAGTACAGAAGAGTTTTAGGGCCACAGGGGAGAAAAAAAATCAGATAAGGAAGTTTTTTTTTTTCATTATGTCAAGAAATGTCGAGAATAAAGACGAATACTCCAAATGCTATTGGAGTTAGTGGGGCATCTGGGTATTTTTGGCATACTGCATTTGATGTCTATGTATCGGGACATCCTAAGTATTTTTCTGGTATACTGAATAGTAGGGAAGTATGGGGATTGGAACGCAGGGACAGTTACGATTTGAAATTTGGAATAAATTAATAAAATAATAAATTAACATTAAATAAAATAGGCTGAGTTGTATATTGTCACTATGTGTGTGTTAGTGCAGAGTTAAAGGTGCTACGAGGAACTTTTAAATATTTCTGAAACAGTAAAAATGTTTTACTATGATGGTCGTTAATTACATGTAACAGCAAACAAGACCATCGGTGCAAAGAAAAGCAATTTTTATATATTTTTTCTAAATGCCTTTGTCATGGGTATACGCTCACCCAGGAACAACAGCTGGCGTAGTAAAAACACTACCGCTCATGTCCAAAAGAGGGCGCAAGAATGAACACAAACTGAAAGTTCCTCGGAGCACCTTTAAGTAGGAAAATTGACTCAAAGAAGTCATAGAAACATGTTACAGTTTGTTTTATTTAAAGGCTTAATGTGAATATCTGATCAAACTTCATTGAGGAATTTTCATACACGTCTGAATAAAATATGCGTATTTCGTTTGGATTTAATCTTAGTGCATTGAAGGGGCATCGTACGGAAGGCAAGCATGGCAAACTACGCAATTATTTTTAACTGTTATCTCATTACTTCGCAATCTTAAGAAAATATAATAATTGAGAACTCAAAATAACTAACCTTGTGCTTAGTAAATAATGGCATTAAAAATTATGATATAAATGTATTAATTAATTGATCATTTAAAAAATATATGTTTATGTATTAATTTGAATAGTGGAAATTGAATTAGATTTGACCCCGACGGTCTCATGAAGAAATTCAGTTTCTTTGCAGCTAAGTAAGTAAGTAACCACTGACTAACGAACACATTTTCATATTTTTCATACTTTCTAAACATCAAATTTGATCATTTAACTTCATACATATCTCAAAAAGAGCCTAAAAAAATAATCCCTATTTTTTAACTATGCAACTGTACCATAAAGTTTCACAAAAATCAAATTGATCGTAATCAACATCCGTCCTTAAAGCCCTACTTCACCGGTTGGAATATGAAGGTGTATTGAACTCTGAGATCCTATGTAGTATAAATGTGCAAACAAAATTGAAATTGGTTCATCCTAGCCTGAGAAAAGGCAGAAAGAGTGTTTTTATGGTCTCACTGTCTAACCCTACATTTTTCTGACTGTGACATCACAGTAAGAAAAATGTAGGGTTGGGATTAACAGGACAGCTGGGTCAAGGGAAGACTGAGGGAAGAAAAATCTCATTCATTATATTATAATAGTGATTTTATAATGATAGAACGCCGGTTCCGTATGGGTGAAGTATTCCTTTAACGTTGCAGCTCACAAACTAAACCTCGTCTAACCTCCAGTCTAACGTGCTGTAAGATGTATAAAATAATGAGAACTATTAGAAATATCTATCTATTTATTTTGTAGTACTTACATGATAATTAAAGGAATAGATAAAAACAAATGTCAGATGTGTTTTCAAGATACTATACATGTTCTTGATGCTTTAACATTGATGCACTTGTGTGTGTGTGTGTGTGTGTGTGTGTGTGTGTGTGTGTGTGTGTGTGTGGTTGGTTGTGTGTGCGTGTGTGTGTGGTTGTGTGTGCCGGCGTGTGTGTGTGCAGTTTTATTTTAAACTATGCAAAAATGTGTTGGAAATGCAGTGTTCTAGATTTTTCTTTTTCTTAGTGATTTCTATGCCGTCCTTATATATACAATTTACATAACTGTCCCGTTAAAAAGGGAAATGCCTTATTACGGTTAACTGTGGCTAGATTGACATCTAATTTGAGTTTTTAAGTGTTAACGCAATACGACTTCAAGCTATTTTCATCTGTATTGTTAAGAACACATTTGACCTTTTTAATTCTGCCGTCCAAACGTTTGGAAGATTTCAATAGTGATAAGTACATTGTGACAAAAATAATATAAACAATAATAATAAACAAACGTAATTCAATTATGTTTTAAAGGTGCTCCGAGGAACTTTTAAATATTTCTGAAACAGTCTCATTTTTCCTCTGATGATCATAAATGACATGTAACAGCAAAACGAGACCATCAGTGCAAAGAATGCTATTTTTTTATAGTTTTTCTTAATGCCTTTGTCATGGGTATACGCTCATCCAGGAACAACAGCTGGCGTAGTAAAAACACTACCGCTTTTGTCCAAAGGGGGTTGCTAGAATTAACACAAAGTGAAAGTTCCTCGGAGCACCTTTTAACTTGAGGTATTAGTACAAAATTGTTCAATAACCCGCTGATGCTGTAGAGGAGTTATTTGGTGATATTTTAAATTGTGAGCGTCACACTCCATCTGAACTACAATCAAAGTGAAAGTGAGAAATGTTTTCAATATAATCTGAAAATCGAAAAACAACAATCCACTGAACAACAGTTGGGTGTCTTGGGTTTTTGAAATGAATCTGTAATAAAACACGCGAAAAAATACAATGTTTCTGAGTTTTTGTTATTTCAAAATCACAGAGATGGGGAAGGAGCAGCTGTTGTTTGCTCATTGGTCGTAATAGATAGATAAATAAATAAATAAAACGTTGATATATATGTTTTAAATATGTCATATCTTTGTATTAATATTTCTAATGATTTATTGGAGCTGGTTGATGTGGAGTTCCTTTTGATTCAATACAGAACATCATATAATATAAGATCTTTGTATGGAACAAATCTTAATTTAGTAACTAGCATTACCTAAAGGCAAGCTGTTGGATACATAACATGGAGAGTAAAAAGTGCAATATATATATATCTCTGAAATATTATCAACTATATTATCAATATCTCAAGTGTCTTAGTCACACTGAAGACTGTTTAAAGATACACATGTTTTGTCTGCAAGTGGTTTAAGGCATCCAGCAGGTGGCACTGCATGTGTACTGACTAACTGTAGTGTGACTATAGCTTGAGGTCAGGGCCAATATTTAATCTGCTGTTTGAAGACTTGAATGTTGTCGAAGAGTATCTCATGTAATTCCAAAGAGAATCATATTTAGGGAGGGGGGGTGTGTGTGCTTGTGGTGTAGTGGTTAGAGCCCCCCCCCCCCCCCCCATCCTCCTCCCCTCTTCACAGCAGACCCGGGTTAGAATCCGGTCCGTGGTCTTTCTCTGCATGTCATTCCCCTCTCTGCCCCATTTCATCTCTGTCTCTACAAACTGTCTTAAACCTGCAGTGTGTAGAATTTTGGGTTTTATTTCCTAGCAGATTTTGTATAAAGTAATTATAATATCCATAAGTACATTTAATTTAGTGCATAATAGCTGAATTTCTTTTTTAGAATTATTATTTTTTTCTTTAGAAAGGGTCTCATATATGTCCATATTTCTCCATACTTTGGACCAAGGCCTTGACACCGCCATTTTGGAAGTGTCATAGTTGGAATGTCATCAGGTGCATTGTTTAAAATTTAGAATTGTTCTTGTCCTTGAAGGCCACTGTAGCTTCTGTTATTATTCGAAAGGGGTGGGGTTACCCAGGGAGCGTTGCATTCTAGGACTTTCTATAATTTACTGCACCTTTAACACAATGACAACTGGCTTTAGAATGAGGCTGCAGATTGTTGTGTGTTTGAAATTCTGGGATCAGAGAAAGTATGAGGCTGAAACTCATGATTTATTCTTTGGAGGAAAAACTGTCAAACTGTTGTTTTCAACTTGAGTCTCCAAACCAAAGTTCAAAACAGAGAGAGGAGACTTTGCTTAAGAAGTAGATTTTTGTTTCTGTGGCTGTGTTGGTAAAAGCCCTGCTAACGATGGATCGATAGGTTACTTTTTTCTACTCAACCGCCCCACAATGCATTGTGTCTTTTCAAACGATACGGAAGTTTTTTTTTTAAATTCTTTTTTGCTTCTGTATGCTTCAGTGTAAACGGTCCGACGAACCTCGCATACACAATGGATGGTTAAGTAGGCAGTAATGTAGTATATACATGTTGAGTATGTAGGAGGGAGGACGTTAGAAGGGCTTTTACGACACAGCCACTATGTCTTATTTGCATGCATGCTCTGTCAAGATTTTCTTTGTCCAAAACTGTCACGTTTTTAAGATACAGCCCATTAATCAATTACAAGCCTGTGTTTTTTTAATGCTTTTATGGTTCGCCTTAATGATCAAAACTTAAAGCTATAGTGCGTAACTTCTGTCGCCCTAGTAATTACAGCAAAACTTTTGGTGCATCCTACATGAGATAAAAGCCTTCAGTGATTGCGCATGGATTTTACACCTTCTGCTGTACGTCCAGGTTTTTTCTTAGCAGTAGAATCAACAGAAACATTTATTAAGCTCTTATTGAGATTTTTCTGAGCTCCTGCACCAGTGTCATTGGGGGGTGATACCAGTTTGTAAACGCTGCCATACTGAGAAATACAGAGAGAGTTGTGTGGAGCTGATAGGGCTTAATCAACTTTGTGTCAACTCATTTGGCGATGGCTTGAATGTAACAGACATCCATTTACATGAAAAAGTAAATTATCTTTGAAGTTTTCAAGAGCTGACATGGTTAAGATTGCAAGAAATATATATTTTTTTACTTTAACGAGAGGATTAAGTGTCATTCATGTAAATGTAAAATCAAGATAAAAAAGGTTAATATTCTGTCGGAAAAGTGAATATATTAAACAGTGCAACTTTGAAACGCGCTGTTGGGAGTTCAAAGTTTAGTGATGTTACACAGACATAAATACATGACCCAGCTTATAGACAGAGGTAAACACAGACACAGGCTCTGTGCAGACCTGAACATATTGATGTGTCACACTGATCATATGCAGACACACACACACTCACGCACGCACGGATGGACGCACACACAAACCCACACACACACACACACACACTCACGCACGCACGGATGGACGCACACACAAACCCACACCCACACACACACACACTTGTCATCATCAAACCGCTTAAAACTTTAGATGCACATAAATGCCCTACAAATGTTGAAAAGGGTCCCAAAATAATTGAACCGTGCCACACCAGTATTTGTCACCCTTCCGTCAGCGTACCAAGCCGTTCTAAAAGGGGTGGAGCTACACATTGCAGGCCGTTGATTGGTCGACAGAATAGTAATTTGTTGTACTTCGCACACCGGCGTTAGTAATCTCCTCTTCAATAGGGAAGAGTCTTGTGTTTAGAGAAGAATGGCGGCACATTCAGCTGTTTGTTTATTGTGTTGCATTTTCCGTCCTCTGATGATGAGATGCAGTTAATGTGAGGTCAAAATTGATGACAGAAGAAAAGGGAGATTCATCAAAAATGCAACTACAAGCCTGTGTGTTGTTGATGCTTTTACGCTTTGCTTTAATGATCAAAACTTAAAGCAATATTGCGTAACTTTTGTTGTCCCCTAATGAGAAATTCTGAGTGATTACACCAACACTGTCGGCGCATCTATGTGCTGCACAGTTCCAGAAAGAGACACGTAAGCAGAGGAAAGGTTGAGCTGTTTCCTAGCATACACTTTCTTGCAATTCTTCAGTTGCGACTTTGGGCGGCTGTGGTGAAGTGTGTAGGGTGTAGGGTGGTCGACCCTCAACTACAGGGTCGGTGGTTCGATCCCCCGTCCCCCCTCCACATGCCGAAGTGTCCCTGAGCCAAGAGACACTGAACCCTGAATTCCTCCCGATAGTTCTCGGTGCATGAATGTGTGTGTGAATGGTAACGTGGGAATGGGAACAGGTCTCCCCTTGAAAAAGAGTCTCCGGTCTCTGAAGTTAGGGAACTTGAGAGGGGATATGCGATGAATGAATTTCGATATATACCTTGTGTAAATTGACAAATGAAGTAACTTAATTTATGCAGTAAACCTTTACCCAGGGTGAGATGTTACAGCTGGTGTGAGGAACAGTGTGTGCAAGGCCGCAAACTGTGCCAGACGACTCGGACACTGATTTATGGCTCAAGGAATCGGCCAAGAAGCTTGAAACATTTCACAATTTAATGATGAGAAGAAAACTCAGTAAACAACATTTTTAGACGAGCACTGATATGACACATGCATTTTTCAAATTCTCCCTTGTAAACAATGTCTATTCGTGGCAAAATTTGGTTCAACCGAAGGCTTTACCTCATGTAGATAGATGTAGACAGTGTTGTTGAAATGACTCAGAATTCCTCAACAGAAGTTACGCAGTATGGCTTTAAACCGCAGCCTCCCTTGGTTTTTCTTTCCACTTCTTTTCTATTCTCATTTAATCTCTTTGCACAAGCACATATACAAAAGTTACACATTATAGCTTTAATGTTAGGAAAATATTGTGATTAATGTAAATACAGTGTTACACTCAGTGCGTTTCCATGGCACAACTAGATTGGATTATCACATATCGAACAAGACACTCGAACGGACCGTGTCACTTGTCTGAGTATACATGGCCTTTCAGAAATCGGATAAATGTCCGATGCATGGCTGTCTCCACTATGCTAGGTGGCGCTGTAGCCCTTTCAACCATGCTTTCAACAAGTGGTTTTAGAGCCACGTCCGGTTCTCTTCCGTCAATAACCCATGGTGTAGCCTATCACGCGCAGGCACACAAGCACAGAACGAGAAGTCCGATATGAGATGTCCGATCCCTGTATACATGCAGAGAGAAAGCCGACAATGAACAAATTATCTAGGTGTTCTTATCCGACTTCTCTTGTCCGTTATTGTGCCGATTTGTGTCCGAAGTAGATCGGATAAAGGTGTTTACATGCAGTTTAAAAGTCTTGTTGAGGTCTTATTCGTTTAGTTATCCGATTATAAGTCTGCATGTAAACGCACTGTGTGATGTTGAAGGGGCCTTTCCCATATGGTTGCCACAAAGAGTTAAGCACACCATGGTCTAAAATAGCGGTGTATGCTGTAGCATTAAGATTTGGATTAACTGAAACTGAGCATGAATTAATACACATTTCTTCTTTCAATTAAAAAATATACTTCCCTGTATATATACCCAAATCATCTTCCCTTTAAGTTTTTCCCCTCCAAATTTAAAGCACAATATAATTATAAAATAAGCATACTGCTGTAAGATGTACAATCAATTTGACTTTTACTTCAGTATCGCAAGGGCCTTTCTGACGGGTCAACCAACCGCAAATGTTTGCCTGTGCATGTGGACACATACACAGATGATGGCATGTATTTGCAGTGAACACACACACACGCAAGGCAAGGCAAGGCAAGGCAAGGCAAGGCAAGGCAAGGCAAGGCAAGGCAAGGCAAGGCAAGGCAAGGCAAGGCAAGGCAAGGCAAGGCAAGGCAAGGCAAGGCAAGGCAAGGCAAGGCAAGGCAAGGCAAGGCAAGGCAAGGCAAGGCAAGGCAAGGCAAGGCAAGGCAAGGCAAGGCAAGGCAAGGCAAGGCAAGGCAAGGCAAGGCAAGGCAAGGCAAGGCAAGGCAAGGCAAGGCAAGGCAAGGCAAGGCAAGGCAAGGCAAGGCAAGGCAAGGCAAGGCAAGGCAAGGCAAGGCAAGGCAAGGCAAGGCAAGGCAAGGCAAGGCAAGGCAAGGCAAGGCAAGGCAAGGCAAGGCAAGGCAAGGCAAGGCAAGGCAAGGCAAGGCAAGGCAAGGCAAGGCAAGGCAAGGCAAGGCAAGGCAAGGCAAGGCAAGGCAAGGCAAGGCAAGGCAAGGCAAGGCAAGGCAAGGCAAGGCAAGGCAAGGCAAGGCAAGGCAAGGCAAGGCAAGGCAAGGCAAGGCAAGGCAAGGCAAGGCAAGGCAAGGCAAGGCAAGGCAAGGCAAGGCAAGGCAAGGCAAGGCAAGGCAAGGCAAGGCAAGGCAAGGCAAGGCAAGGCAAGGCAAGGCAAGGCAAGGCAAGGCAAGGCAAGGCAAGGCAAGGCAAGGCAAGGCAAGGCAAGGCAAGGCAAGGCAAGGCAAGGCAAGGCAAGGCAAGGCAAGGCAAGGCAAGGCAAGGCAAGGCAAGGCAAGGCAAGGCAAGGCAAGGCAAGGCAAGGCAAGGCAAGGCAAGGCAAGGCAAGGCAAGGCAAGGCAAGGCAAGGCAAGGCAAGGCAAGGCAAGGCAAGGCAAGGCAAGGCAAGGCAAGGCAAGGCAAGGCAAGGCAAGGCAAGGCAAGGCAAGGCAAGGCAAGGCAAGGCAAGGCAAGGCAAGGCAAGGCAAGGCAAGGCAAGGCAAGGCAAGGCAAGGCAAGGCAAGGCAAGGCAAGGCAAGGCAAGGCAAGGCAAGGCAAGGCAAGGCAAGGCAAGGCAAGGCAAGGCAAGGCAAGGCAAGGCAAGGCAAGGCAAGGCAAGGCAAGGCAAGGCAAGGCAAGGCAAGGCAAGGCAAGGCAAGGCAAGGCAAGGCAAGGCAAGGCAAGGCAAGGCAAGGCAAGGCAAGGCAAGGCAAGGCAAGGCAAGGCAAGGCAAGGCAAGGCAAGGCAAGGCAAGGCAAGGCAAGGCAAGGCAAGGCAAGGCAAGGCAAGGCAAGGCAAGGCAAGGCAAGGCAAGGCAAGGCAAGGCAAGGCAAGGCAAGGCAAGGCAAGGCAAGGCAAGGCAAGTTTATTTATATAGCACAATTCAGACACAAGGCCACTCAAAGTGCTTTACAGGGGCAAGATTAGAACACATAAAACACATTATAAAACATTTAAAAGAAAAACATTTAAAAGCAAATAAAAGAAGCAAATAAAATGAAAATTGCAGGTTAAAATGGAAACAAAAAAGTCTTCAGACTCGATTTAAAAGAACTGAGAGTTGCAGCAGACCTCAAGTTCTCTGGGAGTTTGTTCCAGATTGTTGGTGCATAATAACTAAAAGCTGCTTCTCCTTGTTTAGTCCTAACTCTAGGGACTGTAAGTAAACCTGTCCCAGACGACCTAAGGGCTCTGGACGGTTCATAACTTATCAGCATATCAGTAATGTATTTTGGCCCTAAACCATTTAGTGCTTTATAAACCAACATCAGTATTTTGAAATCAATTCTTTGAGTGACTGGAAGCCAGTGTAAAGACCTCAGAACTGGGGTAATGTGATCCACTTTTTTGGTCCTAGTGAGGACTCGAGCAGCAGCGTTCTGAATTAGCTGAAGCTGTCTGATAGATTTTTTTGGAAGGCCTGCAAGGACACTGTTACAGTAGTCAAGTCTACTAAAGATAAATGCATGGACAAGTTTTTCTAAATCTTGCTGAGACACAAGTCCTTTAATTCTTGATATGTTTTTAAGGTGGCAGTATGCTGATTTATTAATTGATTTAATGTGTTTCTTGAAATTCAAGTCGGAGTCTATGACAACACCAAGATTTCTGGCTTGGTGTGTGGTTTCTAGCATAACAGATGTAAGCTGTGCGCTGACTTTTAATTGTTCATCTTTGGCACCAAAGACAATTACTTCAGTTTTGTCGTTGTTTAATTGAAGGAAATTTTGGCACATCCAATCATTGATTTGTTCAATGCACTTACTCAGTGCCTGTATCGGACTGTAGTCTCCTGGTGATATGGTTATGTAAATTTGTGTGTCGTCTGCATAATTATGGTAGCATAATTTGTTCTTATTCATAATCTGAGCTAGTGGGAGCATGTAGATGTTAAACAGAAGAGGCCCAAGAATGGAACCTTGGGGGACCCCGCATTCAATATGTGTCCGCTCAGATGTGAAATTGCCTATTGACACATAGTAGTCTCTATCCTTTAAGTAGGATTCAAACCAGCTTAGTACAGTTCCAGAAAGTCCAACCCAGTTTGCTAGTCGATCTAGTAATATGCTGTGGTCAACTGTGTCAAAAGCGGCACTGAGATCCAGTAAAACTAAAACAGAACTTTTGCCACTGTCTGTGTTTAAGTGGATGTCATTGAGGACCTTAACCAGAGCAGTCTCAGTACTGTGGTGTTGTCGAAATCCTGACTGGAAGACATCAAAGCAGTTATTCATTGCTAAATAGTTATTTAGCTGTTGATAAACAGCTTTTTCAATGATTTTACTTAAAAATGGTAGGTTAGATATGGGCCTATAATTTTTCATGAGTGATGTATCTAGATTGTTCTTTTTTAGGAGTGGCTTGATGACTGCTGTTTTCAGGGCCTGTGGGAATACACCTGTCTGAAGGGACATGTTGACAATTTGTAGAACATCTGAGGCCATACAGCTAAAAACAGTTTTAAAGAAGCCTGTGGGCAGAATGTCAAGGCAACAGGATGAGGAGTTCAGGTGTTGTATAATGTCCTCCAGGTTTTTGTGGTTTATAAGATAAAATTCTGTCATTGCA
>NC_137227.1:16566978-16591978 GCF_949987685.1 Ammodytes marinus
TGTTGTTACTGGGTGAGCGTACCCATGACAAAGGGCAGGCATTAAGAAAAACTATATAAAAATAGCATTCTTTGCACTGATGGTCTTGTTTATGATCATCAGAGGGAAAATTAGATTGTTTCAGAAATATTTAAAAGTTCCCTCGGAGCACCTTTACTAAGTGGTTAATAATTCTGAACTTCGGCATTGAAAGTTTTGCCATAACATAAGAAACTGTCTAATTAAATGTATAACGTTCAAAATAATTATACATATATTTTAATAAGTAGAAATGTTGAATGTGCTCAAGCACTGCATCAATATTTGGTAACCTATGCTCCTTTTCAATTCCCATTTCTTGCATATTTTCTACCACATGAATCTCTTCTCAAATGACCTTTTCCCTACTTGGCTTTATCAGTCGTTTACCAAATAATTCCTCTTGGGAAAACTACCCGTATGTGTTTCCAAGGTGCAAATTGTATCACTGGAATGATAGGACTTTCTATCCACGTGGGACGGTGGTGATAACTTATCAAGCATGACACAGACAGGGATGAGGAAAATACTGTATGTGAAGGTCGGGAGCATTTTAAACAGCTCGACAATGACCCTAGTTCCAGCCATCGTTATCGGGCATAAGAACAATACAACAGATTAAGAGCCTTGCTGCTTAAATAACAAAACATTTCTTATACTCTCATTAAAGGAATACTTCACCCATACAGAACCGGCGTTCTATCATTATATAATTGCAATTATAATATAATGAATTAGGTTTTTCTTCCCTCAATCTTCCCTCAGTCTTCCCTTGGCCCAGCTGTCCTGTTAATCCCAACCCTACATTTTTACTAGTGTGATGTCACACTAGTAAAATGTAGGGTAAGACAGTGAGACCATAAAACACTCTTTCTGCCTTTTCTCAGGCTAGGATGAACCAATTTCAAAAATGTTTGCACATTTATACTACATAGGATCTCAGAGTTCAATACACCTTCATATTCCCACCGGTGAAATAGGTCTTTAAATCGACATATTTTTTTGCTTAGACATTAACTGTTCCCCATAAACTTGGGTTCCCTTCAAACACATTTTCCATTTAAAAATTCCAGACTTTTTCAGACTCAGATTTCCAGTATTCTCAGTTGATATTTCAGTCCATGTTTTGCATCCGAATAACAAATAGTAAGATGCTTGAAATAGCCTATACATCTGAAGCCAACCCTCACTTACATCAACCCATGACAATCACTATGCCAAAACTTAAAAACCAAGTCAAAACAAATGGTTAATTTTCGTCATAAGGGCAAAAATCTGGAATCAAAAACACTTTTCTATACTCTTTCCACACTCATCTAGACTTGGAAAATTACTCTAACTAACTTCCATACTTTTCCATACTGCTTAGGACACCTGAATACAACTTTTTCGTCAAGCCACGCAAGTCTAAACATATATCCCTTGGAGCACTGATTCCCCCATATTTCTTGGATATAACTTGCTGTAAAATGCATATAAAGTTCTAGATATAATCAGAAACATGTTGGCACATATAAATACAAAACCAATTTCAAACAAACAAAACAAAACGAAAAGCCTCCCAGTTAAAATAACCTTTCATAAGGAATATGGCGGCCGCACTCATGTAAACACGCAAGGATGTGTGTGTGTGTGTGTGTGTGTGTGTGTGTGTGTGTGTGTGTGTGTGTATATGTGTGCTTTCTGGGATCTCTAGTATTTTTCTGAAGGGGTGCGTTGGCCGGAGGAGCAGCGTCCCTCCCTATAGAAATGGAAAGAAAAGAATAAAGAAAGAAAAGTAAAAAAGTAAGTTAGAGGTTCATCACTTTTACACTATCTCTACGGTTTAGCAAATGGGATAAATTATTAGTTAAAATATATGTAGTAGCCAACTAGCCTAACATACTGAAAGTGTTTGCTAGTATGCTAACCTGCTCCTCTTGCTAGCAGTGCTATCAAGAATCTATGGTACTTTATTTAGCATGATGGCCACTTTCTTAAACAAAACTGAAAGAGCACATTACTTTCAAACTCAAAAATTAATTGCACTTTAAATCCTGTAATCCATAAAGTAAGAGGTTCTGTTTCAAGGTGACACTAGCCTAAGTGACTAGAACTCTGTTTTTTTCAGAAAAAACATACAATACAAATACAATACACAAAACAAACTATTCAAGACAAACACATACAGTACATACACAGGCTCTCACAATTCTCTCCAAAAATAGCAAACATGACAAAAACAAATAAATATGAGCTTTCTTGAACTTGAAAATGTATCTCGTAAATGACAGCTACCTAAATTTGCTTTTCATTTATTTATTTTTAGCTTTTAACTTCTTCTACAATTTGTCAAATACTAAATTAATAAATTTCAAGGATTTTTTCCCCCTATGATTTGGCTATATTGAACTTGTCTGTTACCTGTCAGAGTCGACACTATATAAAGTGGCTAGAACTCAAATCGCAATGCTGCAGCAATTTTTAGAAACAACCTAAATTTGCTTTTTATTTATTTATTTTGAGCTTTTAACTTCTTATACAATTCGTCGAACTGAGTAAAATTCAAGGATTTTTTCTATATTTAACTTGTCTGTTGTAATTATTTATTTTAAGTTCTGATAACTTAATCCCATTGGAGTTGTGAATTAAAACTTTTGAGTCGTACTAAATGAAAATATTTGAGGTGACTTAATAAACACTTTAAGTTGACTTATAATCAAAAGGTACATGTACCAGGTAATCATAATATTTAAGTTTTGAAAACATTTGACTTTTAAGTTCATCAACTCAAAATAAATTAAGGCAACTCATTGCCTTAATTGTTTTGAGTTCTGCTTACTTATTGGGGTTTACAGTTCTGCAAAGTCCGGTGGAGCATTCGTAGTTGTTCTGGCAGTAAGCGCCGAGCGGTTTGCTGTTCATGATTCTCCACAGCGGCGTCATGCGAGCTACCCGTCGCAGGGTGATGACATCACTCGATTCCGCCTTGGACTCGACCCGAGCGACCAACGGACCCGCACACACCTGGAGAAGGAACATAGACATTTACATAATTGAGAAAAAAATAGCAAAATACAGGTATGCGATATTAAGTGGCATTGATTTATAACATAAATAAAGTCAATGTAAGTAATATTCTGAATCAAAGTTGTAGGATACTACTTGGATGAAAGCAGATTTGAAGGCACATTAGGGCCATTCATTGTAGAATTATTATGTTTGAATAGACTAGATTTATACATAATGTTCATTAGAAGAAAACATATAAACAGTAAACTAGTACTTCTGGATTGGTGTCTCGGGAGGGGATGTGCGAAAAGACTAATTTCAATGCAGCCATTGAACAATACAGCAACTTAACTTGACTTAAGGGATCTAGTAATTACAGGTATTCATCATTAATTGCCGTTGAGTATTTCTTGGTTATTCACACAAGTCAATTCAAGTAATTTGCTGAATCAACTATGTGAAAACTGATTTGAAGGCATATTAGGGCCATTAGTTTTAGAATTATTGTGTTTTAATAGTTAGGGTCAGAGCCGGCCCAAGCCTTCAGGGGGCCCTAAGCGAAATATGATTAGGGGGCCCCTCTCCAATGTTAGTGCTGCTGAAACTATAGATCTTTGTTAAATATCATTCACACACCCAGTGTTTTCCGCTAGTGCCTCCACTGTGCGGCTGTGCGAAAATATTTGACAGGCGAGATTCAGAACCTCCTAGGGGGGTCCTAGGGGGTATGCCCCCCCGGGAGATTTTTTTAACCTTTTTAAAGTGAAATGCATGAATCTGGTGCACTTTGAGAGGAAAATTAAGAGGCTAAATCTGAGAAATTGTGTGAACAAATAATTTGGAGACACTGGGTCAGATGAATTAGAAGCTATTGAAGAAGGACACATGGATTTTCCATAAAAATATTAATATAGTAAGGCGTCCCCCTCCCGGGCCGGGCCCAGCAGCAGACCCGGATTCGATTCCCACCCGCGGTCGTTCTCTGCATGTCACTCCCCTCTCTGCCCCATTTCACCTCTGTCTCTGCACTATCAATAAAGCATAAAAATGCACAAAAAAAATCTTTAAAAAAGTATATATATATTAATATAAAATAAAATATTATGGAAGGTCCTCTGGGTTGGGCTTGGAGCTCTTTTTCTTTTACGGGACATATTTCTCTGTAATATAGTGAATGCATTTAAATGCAGTGTGAGGAACTAAGCAGAAGAACTCTGTTGTCCAGCTACTGTATCTTTTTTTCCACAGACAAGGCTGAAATAGGCTATAGACTATACACAGTGCATGGGCAACTGAGGATTTCCTCCCAGATAAAGTGATTACATTTTTAGGCTATTAATTATCTAGACCAAAACATTTTATTCCTTTTTTTGTATGATAACTCACATTTGCACAATATGATGTTAATATCAAACACACAAACTAAAAAAAAAAAAAAAAAAAAAAAAAATTTTTTTTTGGAGGGGGCCCCCCAGGCAGTCGGGGGCCCTAAGCGGCCGCTTAGTTCGCTTATGCCTCGGGCCGGCTCTTAGGGTTAGCGTTACCACTGAATACATTTAGTTACACACACAGCAAGTTACCTATCCCACTTCACTGTAAAACAAGTAACAGGCAGTACAAATCTACATCTGAAAATGTATAAAGTTTAGGTAAGAAGACCTCGTTTTGAGCTTATGGCTTTAAAAATACGTTCCGGATCTTAAACTTTAACCTGTATTAACCTAATTAATATGTTATACAATGTAGAGCATTTGATCCTAATATTTAAAACATTCAAAGATAAGACATAACATAATAAATGTTTTGATTTAACACAACCATCTATCCAGCTTTCTTTAGCATAACTAGTTCAAAAGTTAGTTTTGAAAGTGTGAAGTGAATCAAAGGATAGACAAAATCACACACACACACACACACACACACACACACACACACACACACACACAAACTACATACACTCCAGACAGTCCACATACCTGCTGAGTCAGCACAAGCAGCACAATGCAAAGTGCCACCGCCGCCTTCCGTTGGGTGTAGAAAACTTTCTCCTGCATCTTTAGACCTTATCACAGAGTTCAACGTCTTCAATTGTTGATATTTAGTGACCAGCAACTCTTCAGAAGTCTTGAGTAAATTTGATTTGGACCGCTTGGGTTCCTTAATGATCCTCTTGGCACTTTTTGAAGATTTCAAAAAGCAGTTCAGTCAACTCTTCCTAGACAAATTTCAGTCCAAGTATCGAGAATTGGAGTCGGGTGTTCTCATTCGTTGCAGACATACACTGGTTGTAGAGTGTGTCAAAGTCTTTTTAAATCAGCTTGAGTCAGCGAAGTCGCAATGTGGCACCCTAACCTTCTCCTTTATATAGATAGGCTATGAGAGAGAGGTAGGGTATGAGTGAGAGGGAGAGAGAAAGAGAGAGGGAGGGAGTGAGGGAGATTGGGAGAGAGAGGGAGAGAGGCAGATAGAGAGAGAGAAAGAGAGGGAGAGATAGGGAGGGAGAGAGAGAGAGAAAGAGGGAGGGAGAGAGAGAGAGAGAGGGAAGCAGAGATAAAAAGGGAGAGTCACAGTCCAAGCTGTGTCCTCCAACCCCTAACCTTATCTTTTTTTTTTGGTCTATATATTACGTGCTCTGCAAACTCTTTTTCGTCACACAATATACCCTAAACTTTAAACCTGTTTCTACACTGCAATTTAAACATTTCTAAAACATATTATTTAAAAAAAAAGGTATGTTATTTTTATGCTTCTAAACCTTATCTGCGCTCCACCCTTTTTCCTTAATTTTCTTTTGGTTGTGCAAATATGACATTGAGAACTATTCCTACACCTTCGTGTGTCGGAGTAAAAGTGACTATTTTTATTTCCTGTTCAATTAAATTAGTACAGACATGTAGGATATCAATATAATTTGCAGACCGAAACCTTTTATAAATACTAAGTCAAAAAAGTATTAGTAATGAACTGCTATGAATTTTATTTTATTTTAACTTTAAACTAAAAAACCTTTCATTTTGAGGCCGTGCACAGACACACAAATCAAATCAGTTTTATTTGTATAGCCCAAAATCACAAATACATTTGTCTCAGTGGGCTTTACATTTCATACAATATGATATATGATACAATATGATACAATATGACACCCTGCCCTTACACCCTTAGCTCAGCTGAGAAAAAACTCCCAGTAAAAACCCTTTACCGGGAATAAAAAAAATTGAAGAAATCTCAGGGAGACACACACTTTCTCTCTCTCTCTCACTCTCTCTCTCTCTCTCTCTCTCTCTCTCTCTCTTCCTCTTTATCTCTCTCTCTCTCTCACTCTCCCTTACTTCATTTTTCACACAAACCTACAGATAACGTGACCACAGTCAGACCAGACATCTCACACACACGTGATTGTGGCAAAAAAAAGCAATGGCAACAGAGAGAGAGGTACAAGGTGTTTTAAAAAAAGGCTCAAAGAAGCAGAGTTCAAAAATGTGTGTGTGTGTGTGTGTGTGTGTGTGTGTGTGTGTGTGTGTGTGTGTGTGTGTGTGTGTGTGTGTGTGTGTGTGTGTGTGTGTGTGTGTGTGTGTGTGTGTGTGTGTGTGTGTGTGTGTGCGTGTGTGAATGAACTTGCAATATGATAAGGCTTTTTGACATTCTGCAGAGTCCATGTGTATCACTGTCTATCTCTCATTATTAGTTGCACCCAAACCAGCTGAAATATACATAGGAATGCAGCAAGTGTGGCTTAAGCAAGCAGGTTCAAAGTACACATGACCCCGGCACGTGACGTGACATAACGCATGTCTGTATGTGAGCTCCATAATCCATGAAAAAAAAATGTATAGCTATTATTTCTAGTGCTTGTTTTGACTTGGTATTTTGTAAATGTTGTGGTCTGTAAAATACTTTTTATTGATGTTTGTCATGTTAGTAGGCTACTAGTTTAATTTAACAGGAGCTAAAAATACTTAATTATAGCCTCAAATGACGTGTGGGATAGTTCTCATAACTCACTTTCTGAGTAAGTGTTTATTTAAGTGTTGGTTTTGGCAACCTTTTATCATTCTGGGCAAACAGGAGATAACTGTGAGTTGAAGAAACTTTAAATAGAAAAGTAAATCACACTAACGTGCGGTACGTGGGCATTAGAATAAGTATGAAAACCTAAATGTGACTTTTGTTATTATTATTATTTTTACATAATACTGTTTCAGGGGGATTGCCTTGAGTTCATTTTCAGTTGGTGATAATTAAAAAAAAAAAAACTTCTCTTCAACTGGGTTAGTCAAACAAAGGTGCGAGTGCCAACATTTTTATCGGGCATTAACCTTGGATGGTAACTTAATTTGCAGGTTGTTCAATGTGCTTTCCGGGAATACATGAATAAGGAGATTTGCAGCTCATTCGACGATAGGTCAATAGCTAAAAGCAATGTCGAGGGCAATTCAGACAAGCCTGGAAGAGACAAGGATGTTTTAAGTTAATAGTTAATATACTGTAGATAGAGTCTGGCTTATATGTTAAAGGTGCTCCAAGGAACTTTCAGTTTGTGTTCATTCTTGCACCCCCTTTGGACAAAAGTGGTAGTGTTTTTACTACGCCAGCTGTTGTTCCTGGGTGAGCGTACCATGACAAAGGCATTAAGAAAAACTATATAAAAATAGCATTCTTTGTCTCGTTTGCTGTTACATGTAATTTATGATCATCAGAGAAAAATTTGAAATATTTAAAAGTTCCTCGTAGGACCTTTTAAAGACAGTCTCACAATAAGAGTATGTCCAAAAACTCACTAAAAAGATTGATTTAGTCAAGAATCACCAATGGATGGTTTTCGGAAAATTCCTGTAAAGTTGTTCCATCATTGAAATGCCCCAGAGGAGCATGAGACTTACAGGAACCCCTAACATTAAACCCAGAACATCTGCATCATATATTATCACAAGGGATGACTCATCAGATTGTGAGTCAAGCTGCAAAGATAAGACTTAGGTGGTTTGTGCTAATTTGGGACAGATGCAAAGTGTTGGGGATAATGTAACTGGTTTAATATTTTGAAGCGACAATTGTGAGAACATGTCGGAAAAATCAGTCTTATCCAGCATCCTCAGAAACCCAAATTAAAGTATTCAAAATATTAAGCTTCTTTATTAGTCAATGGTTACATTGACATTTGTCTTTCCGCACATCCACTTTCAAGTTACCAGACTTTGGAGGACGTCAGAGTGCAGGGTCAGTCATAGTAGAGGGCCCCTGTGTCTTGCTCAAGGACAGAGATAGTGGGCACTTTAGATGTAATAGCAGCCACCACTAGTTTTACTACTAACACCCTCCTGTCCGGTGCCGGGGATCAAACCAGAGACCTCATGGTTACTGGTCGACCACCTTCCTGGTCGGCCACCTTTCCTCTAGACCTTACCACCCATTATTATAAAGCTCTAAGCGCTTAAGAAATTATAAATATGCAAAATATGTCTTAATATTGATTCAAATGATTGTAGATTGACGATTGATATGACTACTATTATTGCTAATGATTTTAAGACATAAGATTTCTAAAGACTATTAGGATGCTGCTAAATGGATTGTGGTTTTGTTTCGTCAGTGGTATGACAATGAATCATCTTAACCTATCTCACCAATGATGAAAAGGGGACATTTTACCAAGCAGATCTCTCAAAACATGGTGTTCTTTTTTGGAATTTTCGGAGCAAAAGTTGCAGACTTTTCGGAACCCTCTCACTGCCAGTTTTCCATTTCTAGCACATGCAGTCAAACCCTGTCGGACGGTCCATCCAGTGTAGGCTCACATCTGAACTTTAAACTTTAATTTCCATGAAGTAAGACCTTAGAGGGCATAATTCCCACTGGACAAACGGATCGAAGTCAGGTCAAAGTCACAGACCTCATCTGACCAGTTTCCTATCCTCATATGGACTGAGCTTGGTGAGGGAAAGTTCACAGAAAGGGGTTACCATGAAAAGCCCTATATACTATAAAGGTGGCTTTGAATCAATGCCAATCATTCAAAGGGAGAATGTGTAGTTAAAGGTGAAGTAAGCAAAGGTCAGTTTAGCTAACTTCCTGTCACTGACTGCAGTTAGCAGTCCCCTCCCTCGTCCCAACGTCACCACATTAATGCACTGCGGTCTTCAAGCAGCGAGTTATCTAGCATCATCTCAGATCCATAAGTGTGATAAAACATGATAAAAATCATCAAAACGGACATTGGGAAGGATTTTTACCTGCTCCGCCATTGTAGGCGCATAAACATTCATCCATTCACTCCCATACATCACTAACACACACATGCAGTTGTACAGAAGGGGGACATCGCGCAGGGTCTGCAGCGGTGCCGCGCCCCTGGAGCAGTTTGGGGTTAAGTGTCTTGCTAAAGGACACAAT
Organism: Ammodytes marinus; assembly: GCF_949987685.1. Classification (NCBI taxonomy): domain Eukaryota; kingdom Metazoa; phylum Chordata; class Actinopteri; order Uranoscopiformes; family Ammodytidae; genus Ammodytes; species Ammodytes marinus. Next base: position 16,576,381 of record NC_137227.1, read on the forward strand.
GGTAGAGATGGTGGGCACCGTAGATGAAATATCAGCCACCACTAGTTTTACTATTAACACCATCCTGTCCGGTGCTGGGGATCCAACCAGAGACCTCATGGTTACTGGGAGGAACCAGAGACCTCATTGTTACTGGGAGGAGGAACCAGAGACCTCATGGTTACTGGGAGGAACCAGAGAACTCATAGTTACTGGGACGAGGAACCAGAGTCCTCATGCTTACTGGGAGGAACCAGAGACCTCATGGTTACTGGGGGGAACCAGAGACCTTATGGTTACTGAGAGGAACCAGAGACCTCATGGTTACTGAGAGGCCCTTCTTTCTCTAGGACATCCTACCACCACCAAAGGGAGAATGTATTGTTAGTTGGGGCAAAGGTGAAATGCCCAAAGTCCAGAGGGTTAGTGTGAAATGTCTTCTGACTCGATGGTGATCTACTGTAGAACAAGCTACTTCACTAGCCAGTGAGTTAACAAAACAGGTAGCCCACTTGCTACCGGAACAATAAGTTAAAGTTTACTCAAAAGACATATTTGTACCATTGCCTCCTTTCTCAAAACTGTTGGCAAACCATACATGTTATGTGGATCAGGCTTTGCTGAGCAGATTTCATTAACATAGATGGTGGTACACAGCTAAAACAAAAGACAATTTTGCTTCCTCTGTTTTACGTTCACTGGTTCTCTGTTCCATTAAAGAACAGCGCCATGATGATGCCGATTGAGACTATTGGTAACTTGTGTGAATTCATGAGTCATGGTTTAACAAAGTTGAACGTTATGCTGAAGCCTTCCACGCGTTACGTTGCCAACCTAAGCAGATCTGCTATAAGCATTAATTCCATTCCAACATTTCTGCATTTCTATGTTGTGCTTCGTAAACACAGCAGATCAAGACCTTGACCAGAGTGAGACATAAGTGATCATTGAGATTATTTTTTTTTGGTATTGACTCTATACTTTGTTTTAGAAGGAATATCTTCCATAGTGTACCTTAATGAAGAACTAACACACACATTTGAACCCTTTTACTGACATTTCTTTTTCCAGGCAAAAAAAGTGTCTGCCATGTAATCAGCTGTACTTTAAATACCTCAGTGTTTGACTTCTTTTTTCATTTTCTTTTTCTTGTAGCTTAGCATATACCGCCGGTTCTATTGACTGCTCTGTGTTTGTGTGATCTGGCAAGTTGCCAACCGTCCAAAGCTGAGATGATCACATGCAGCTCTAGTCTGCACATCCAGTCCAACATCTAACCGCCACTATTTCTCATTATTAAATCTCAAATGTCTGTTGCCTTTCTGAATCGTCCCATATAGTTAAGAAATGTCATATTGACTGTCACCATCACCTCACATGAAATAGTCCATTCTTAAAATCGGAACCACTATTGGATGGATGATCATTCAATTCTGTACCATTTAAGGAAGAGACCTAAAATTCCTGGTAATCCCCTGGCGTTTCATATAGGACCACAAATGGGTTAAACTTGTCCAATACATCAGAGATACATACAGAGAGCTTGTACTGCAGAGTATACACCAAGAAACGTACTTTTAGTCATATTTTCAGATCTGATGGCCTCAATATGCATCAATGCCCTTTAAAACCCTTCAAACCGCCACGTCGTTATGATTTTGTCACCTGCCATTTCTACAATTAAGGATTGGTCAGGTAGAGACACTAAAACTCCATGGGATAAGGATCACTCTTAAAACCAGCTTTAACTGTAACCAAAAATAAACTGCACTCGCAGTACTCCTGTGTTTGCTCATGAGAGTTCTAGAACTCAGTGCCTCCTTGTCATCCCAAGCCTTCATGGGACCCCAAGCTGAATTTGATTAGGGGGCACCTACCCACCACCGTGCCGCTAAAACTATTGACTATTGTAAATGCTGCTTGATCATTTACACACTCACTGTAAATCTAATACACCCATTATCAGTTGCATCGGTTGTTGCTGTGCTGTTTACATTAGACAATTGATAGCCTGAAAGACAGCCGATTATTAATTTCATTGGTCGTCTGGGAAAAACTGGAGAAATTAAAGCGACAAATCGGAATCCATTGCCTCGTTTTCAATCAGAAATTGAAACTTGCAGGGGCGCCCTTAGCTCAGTTGGTAGGGCGTCCCCCCCATGGGCCTTGGCCAGCAGCGGACCTGGGTTCGATTCCAGCCCGCGGTCGTTCTCTGCATGTCACTCCCCTCTCTGCCCCATTTCAACTCTGTCTTTACACTATAAATAAAGCATAAAAATGCCCAAAAAAATATCTTAAAAAAATAATTGAAACTTGCGTGATTCAAACAAAGGTCAAAAAAGTATTTCTAGCTGTTTAGCTGCTATATGTACCACACGGTGCAGTCCCCTCTGTGCCCTTTCGTTATTTCAGACATGTCTAGACAAATCTCACCCATGGACTCGTGAACCTGCGAATGTCGGGGTCTTATCTAGACACATATGAAGCCAGTCTCCGGACAAACTGTTTGAATACCTGAAACAGAACTTCAAAAGCTACTAAAGGCACGTTAGAGTTTAGACTTTAGACTTTATTGTCCCTAAGGGGTCAAGTACAGGTACGGACCGCATGGCGACAGTTAATAACAAATAGATAACAAACACAACAGAAATAAAATGCAGACAGAATGTATAGACAGAGTGAGACTGGAGACCTTTTATCTTGGCCTTTAGTGATGCTATAGCTGCAGGCACCAGGCTTTTGCCATATTGAGCCCTTCTGCACAACAGGGACCTGTAGGTACCTATACGTCCAGAGGGCATAATGGTGAAGTTGCAGTAGAGTGTGTGTGTGTGTTGTCCTATGCTATTGTAAACATTAGCATAGGCATGATAATGTTAGCGATATGCCTGATATGCTATAGGCCCACTATAATGGAATATAAATATTTTTTTTGTCATTATACAATGTACACCACCATAAAAATGAGCTTATTCTTGAGGTGCATAAAAAAATAAAAGACGTCCATAAACAACTTTTTGTTTTTTATTGCATGCAGTGCAGGATTGAGTACTTGATTTATTGATTAGCTTAATAGAAAATTAATAAATTTTTAAAAAGGTGTATTACAGAACACATTTGAAGGTTCCTGTATCTCAAATTCAAGGATGTGCTGACTTTTTTTAGTAAATTATTCTAATAAACACAAAAAGTTAGAGACTGAATGTTCCTCACCATCAGCATTATGACACAATCGAAAAAACTATGACACAGCAGCATACAGTAAATGCAAACATGTGTGTCTGGCTGACTCATTTCTTTCCACTCTCTCTCTCTGTCGCTCTCTCTCTCTCTGTCGCTCTCTCTCTCTCTCTCACTCACTCACTCGCACACACACACACACACACACACACACACACACACACACACACACACACAAGAGCCATAGACACAACTCAAAAGCCAATTTCTTGCATGGGTCTTGCATTTCTTCCCTGCCCTGTGTAACATTTATCGGAAACAGGCTGGCTTAAGTTTGCTTCAGCGAGTGTGTGTGTGTGTGTGTGTGTGTGTGTGTGTGTGTGTGTGTGTGTGTGTGTGTGTGTGTGTGTGTGTGTGTGTGTGTGTGTGTGTGTGTGTGTGTGTGTGTGTGTGTGTGTGTGTGTGTGTGTGTGTGTGTGTGTGTGTGTGTGTGTGTGTGTGTGTGTGTGTGTGTGAGTCTGTAGGGTTTCAGAACATATCGTGTTACAAGAGATTAGCAAGGACATGACAACCCCTCACACACTAACACACATTCCTGAAATCCCAGCAGTAAATGACCATGGAGGTCCCATAAAAGATTAACGGTTTCCAGTCACTCTATAATGTTACGGTAACACATCTGCCCTGCGTATCGTCAGGCATAATGAGACAAGAATATACATCACTAACTCCCTGTGCTTGAATTATACATTATCTTAAATATATCCTTATAAAACACTTTTCCTGCAAAGCCAGTAATGTAATTTATTTTTTGTGTCCACTTTTATGTACTGTAGACTGTTTTAAACTTACTTTATCATTGTAATACCTTTCGAAACAAGCTACAAAGGTGCTACGAGGAACTTTTAAATATTTCTGAAACAGTCAAATTTTTCCTCTGATGATCATAAATGACATGTAACAGCAAACAAGACCATCAGTGCAAAGAATAGGCAAGGCAAGGCAAGTTTATTTATATAGCACAATTCAGACACAAGGCCACTCAAAGTGCTTTACAGGGGCAAGACTGTTTTTATATAGTTTTTCTTAATGCCTTTGTTATAGGTATACGCTCAACCAGGAACAACAGCTGGTGTAGTAAAAAAACACTACTGCTTTTGTCCAAAGGGCGTGCAAGAATGAACTAAAGCTGAAAGTTCCTCCGAGCACCTTTAAATTAAATTCCATATCCAAATTAAAAATTGCAAAAATTGATATACAGTAAATTCCTTAGTTATAATTTTTTTTGCATGGATTTGATAGGAAATGTTGATGGAATGAAGAGTTAACAGGTCAGAAGGAATGAAACAGGTCAAAGTTCACTTGACGTCACCTTCCAACATAGACCAGAGTAAATATTTTAATATTGATATTGTTGCTGTTGTTTGAAAACAGCATGTTCAGGGACGTGCTGACTGGAAGAGGGACATACATATCAAGGCCAAAAATCTCAGCTATGTGACAATGTCCTCACTGTCAGAGTCACACTGGCATTGACCAACAACCTTCAAAAGTTATAATCAAAGTCAGATTGTGTCTCAATGAAGTACAAATCTTAAATATTGTTCCACATTGTGATTAATTGTGTTTTTCGAGGATGTTGGACTACTGTGACCCAGAAGTGCAGTCAGCTGAAACCTGGTCAGAACGCCAAGTAAAGTTCACGGCCCGTTATACCTGCTAATATATTATAATTCTAAATATAATCAAATATTTGCATTTTATATATGATATTAAGATATATTGCGTAACTTTTTCTCATTCAGGCCATTGTGTGTGTGTGTGTGTGTGTGTGTGTGTGTGTGTGTGTGTGTGTGTGTGTGTGTGTGTGTGTGTGTGTGTTTGTGTTTGTGTTTGTGTGTTTGTGCACGTTAATGTCAAGGTGGTTGTGCACGTCTGCCGGTAAACAGTGTTGAAGGAGTGGTGTCTCTGTGACCCATATACACCACCGGTCTCATGTAGAGCAAAGTTTACCTTGCCCCTCAACCTGCACCAATTGATATAAAATAACATCTGAAATGATAGATGGCTACATAATTTACTTTATTCATCCCAAAAGGAAATTGTATTGTTAATTCTTTTGTAACATTTGTGGTTCGGCCATTTAAAATCCTGTTGTTTTTGACCTTGGAGGGAATATAAATGTATCACAACACACTATGTTTATCCACTTGTTTGTTTGTGTGTGTGTGTGTGTGTGTATGTGTGCGTGCGTGTGTGTGTGTGTGTGTGTGTGTGTGTGTGTGCGTGCGTGAGTGTGTGTGCGTGCGTGCGTGCATGTACTTGATTATGTTGTGTGCACTCCTGCTGGCCTCAGATGCCTAGATCACTATTTATTATTACAAGGCCATGACCAGTTTTTTCCTCGCAAATATAACGCCACTGTGACACAATGATTCACATTTAGTTAAGTTACTTGTCAATGGTTACATTGAAATTTGTCTTTCCGCATATCCATTCTCAAGTTACAACACTTCAGAGGGGGTCAGAGTGCAGGGTCAGCCATGGTTACACCCTCCTGTCCGGTGCCAGGGATCAAACCAGAGACCTCATGGTTACTGGTCGGCCCCCTTTCCTCTAGCCATCCTACAATCCTATTTAGTACTGTAATGTCTATTTCATGCCTCTTGGTTATCATACGTCTTATACATTTAGTTTAATAGTATTGTATTAGTATTAGGCTAAGTGTGTTAGTGGGGGGAAAGCCAGTGTAACTAGATGTTTGGAGGCTGGGACTATACACATCTCTAGCTACTGTGTAGATAACACTGTAAGTTCCCTATGAAAATGCATTGATCAAAATATTGCTTATTCCTTTTTGGAAACTCATTTGTTTTTTTTTAATATCACTTCAACTTTTGCAGGAAATGCTGGCACGTAAACAAAAGCCTTCTCCAGAATCTAACTGACTGCACCTTTAAATCATATCTTGCTTCCAATATTTCTTTATAACATTAATATTTTAGAGAAAATGGCAACAGCCCTGTTAGACACAAACACTCAAGTAGTCTATAGGCATTAAATAAGAAACACACATTTTGGTTTTGTCCTCTACGGCTCCGTAAAAAAATGAAGAGACCACTCCAAATGTTAAGTGTCTCACGTTTTACTATTTATAGGCATATGTTTGAGTAGAATGAACATTTTGTTTTTATGACACCGGTCGCCACGTGACTATAAGTTTCCAAGTTTTAAACACTTCTATCTCTTCAACGTCTACGTCACCGTACCCGAATCCTAAATATCCCCATAGCAGACGCTATATTTCATCGGGGGGAAAACTTTGTTTTGCGCCACAGTTCAGCTTAGACTCGGCCGTAATGCTGCTGCACACACACACACACACACAGACACAGACACAGGAACACACACACGCTGCATGTCAGAGACGAGGGGCGCTACCAAAAAGACGAGAGGAGCGGATGGAGCAGTTGGAGCGTTTAGAGACACATGCGCGCACATTTATTTACATAAAATCGCAATCGCAGTCATTTGTGCAGTTATGTAAAATGTTTCACTAAGGAAAATGACAGAAAAAGTAACGCACAGTGACTTTGATGAGTAACTTTAATCTGATTACTGGTTTGGAGATAGTAACGCGTTAGATTACTCGTTACTGAAAAAAGAGGTCCGATGCCGGTAACGCGTTACTAAGTAACATCTTGTTGAACATTATTTATTTTCATCACCAATTATCATAGAACAGCTTCCTCAAGCAGTTTGTGATGCATGTTGGAAACAGGAGATGAGCCCCTGGTCTGATGCGCCACCTGGCTTGAGAAACACGTTCTCAAAGACTTACTTTGAGTCATTATTTAGGGAGCACACACATATTATGAATTAATTCAAATGAGCCATTTTAATCTAGATTAATCTAGATTAATTCCAAAATTCAATGAGATTAATCTAGATTAAAAAAATTAATCTATGCCCACCTCTAGTTTTTTTATATGTAATATTGTCTGTAATTGTTTGTATCTTTGTTTAATAAAGTTCTATTAAAAAACAGGTTGGTGAAAAAACTCTGAAAGTAGAGACCTCAGAGATCACTGCATCAAGTAAACCAGATCCACTGACACACACCCTGCGTTCCATTACCCATACTTCCATACCACTTAGTATGCTAGAGAAAATATGTAGGATTTCCCAATACATGCATGGCAAGTATGCAATACATACCTGGATGCCCATATAGTAATGCTAATCAGCATTCCTTAGTATGTAGTATAGTAAAAAGAAAAAGCATGTGATTTGGTGATGCAGGGTTAATGAAAGGGGAGGATTTGTTTGAGGAAACATCATGCACCATGTTTTTTTTTCTAGTGAATGCCGCCATCTGCTGGTCTTAGAGTAACAATGCGCTTTTTGTGATTTTTTTTTCAAATTATGTAAAATGTAAAGGTTTTTATTAGGGCTGTCAAATTAACGCGTTAATTTTGATTAATTAATCACAGAAAAATATACGCGATTAAAAAAATTAACGCAGATTAATCGCACTTCTATAATGCCCTTTGACCCGGGAAAGAGAGAGAGAGAGAGAGAGAGAAACCAACTGTAGCAGGCTATACAGCTGTTTATAAACAGGTATAAAAGTGTCATAAAAGTATGCGATTAATTTAGATTAACTAATCACAGAGCCTGTAATTAATTAGATTAATTTTTTTAATCACTTGACAGCCCTAGTTTTTATATATTACAGAAATCAAATTATTGTTTTTATGAAATAGATTTCAATTGATTTTACTTTTGTAGCCATTATGTCAAGTATTTACACTGTAAAACAAATGAAACGTCTCTACTTACAGTATATTGTATTAGCTGACTTTAAAATGGATTCAACAGAGATGGATAAGAAACTCAATGAAACAGTGATTAAAATAGACTAATTAAATCTTCAGACCATTTATTCAATAAACAGCAGCTTTCTGTTTCATCAGATGGGAACATACAATTGGTTATAAACGTATTTATGTATAGATCATTCTCAGATCAAGGTATGCATTGATATACATACAGTAGTGTATAAAATCTCACATTTGAGTGACCAAAAATCCACTGAAAGTTGTCTGGTGGTCGCCTCCCCACACATGTGTATTTGCAACCTGGATCACATGCACCTGGTCTCCTGGCTGTAGCTGCAGGAACACGGCATTGCCTCCGTTATCAGCTCCGTCAGCATCTGATTTGTGATCATGGGCTTTGACCATCAGCTGGTTGTTCTTGTAAAGGTCCAGTTTTGAAGGTTTTTCTCCTCCAGCATGATAGAAAAAGCTAAAGTAATAAACACCTGCAACAGGTGCCGCGAAGATACCTGTTGAAAAAACAGGGTTATATCAGAACACCTTTGAAATTTTATTTATATGCTTTATATCCTTTATTATACTAGGTCATTATATTCAGTAAGCACATAGTTGACTGTGAGTATTACCTGTGAATTGATTGTAGGCCTCACCGATGTTTGTAATCACTCTTCTATAGATAAGAGTTTTGTCGGTGGTGTAGGAAATGGCTGCATGTCCTCCTGTTGCTGCACTGAATATCACCTTGGTCCTTGCTGTGTGAAACAAAAACTGACGGATCACATTCATTATATTTTATAAGTATTTTAAGAGTCCCCACTAACAACTAGAGCATTGGTTGTTTCTAGGACATACTGATAACCACCTCCAGCAACCATGTAATTTATGACTTCTCTTTCAGAAGACACACTCTATCACTACGTTGATCTTTTGTTGTTAGTTCGGAGGACAAAATGCCTAATTAATTAATTAATAAAGTGTTTAAATGTAACTTGCCTTTGTTCTTCAGTTCCAGAATCTCGGTTTCACTGTCCGTTAGCCTGGTTTTCACAGCTCCTAGTTCTTCTCTTAGAGCAAGAACTTCTCTCAGGAGATCACACTTTTCAGGCTGTGACTGTGTTTCAGCACCATAATCCTGGGCCCAAGTCAAGCCGCAGAACAGCAATACAAACAATAACATGGCAAAATTCATCTTCGAATGTTGCTTCAAATTCCTTCTGGCTGCTTTTATGTTGTCTACGATACGATGTATGTGTATGTTGTAACGATCAGCATCAACGTAACGATCAGTTAATGTTCAACATCCAGTTTCAAAGGTGGTTTTATTATTTATCGAAGCGTGTTTGTCGGTAAACGGTGTTGGCTTTTCTAATGTGTACTTTGAATGGCCTTGTGTCTGAATTGTGCAATTTAAATAAACTTGCCTTGCCTTGCCCCTCAACCTGCACTAATATAACAGAATTCCAAATTATTAAAGGTGAAATCAGCTATTCTGGAGAAAGCTTGTTGTCAAAATCACTTTTTGTCAAAATCAGTAAATATCTCCTCTCGGTCTGCTGTGTGTGCTTTAAAGAAATCTGGTGTTAAAACATAGGCTTAGATCAGTACACAAGTATGTTTCCAGCTACGTCCCGGCACCTTTGTTTACAGAGCCTAGGCTGTGTATTTACACTGATTTTGACATACAGTGATTTTGACAACAAGCATTCTCCAGAATCACTTAATCCACCTCTAATAAACAAAAATAATACTTATTCTTCACTTGTGCGACTGGTTTGATACATTTCTCACCTGCTAGTACAACGGATGGAGAACTGACCATCTTGATATAAAATAAAAGGCTGTACAGTGCTTGATGTGCTGTGTCTGTGGGCTAACTGTAACATCCTCTGTAAAAGATAGGTGGCTACATAATTTACTTTATTCATCCCAAAAGGAAATTATATTGTATTTTGTAACATGTAAAACAAATGAAACATCTCTACTTATATTGTATTAGCTGACTTTAATAAGGGTTAGGGTTTTAGATAAGAAACCCAATGAAACAGTAATTAAAATAGACCAATCAAATCTTCAGACCATTTATTCAATAAACTACAGCTTTTTGTTTCATCAGATGGGAACATACAATTGGTAATACACATGGTTATGTATTGATCACTCTCTGATCAAGGTATGAATTGATATACAGTGAAAACAATCTCACATTTGAGTGACCAAAAATCCACTGAAAGTTGTGTGGTGGTCGCCTGCCCACACATGTGTATTTGCAGGCAGGATCACATACACATGGTCTCCTCGCTGTAGCTGTAGGAACACCGCATTGCCTCCGTTATCAGCTCCGTCAGAGTTTGACTGGTGATCATGGGTCATGGCTATCAGCTGGTGGTTCTTGAAAAGTAACAGCTTTCCCTCATGTTCTCCTCCAGCATGATAAAAGAAGCTAAAGTGATAAACACCTGCAACAGGTGCCACGAAGATACCTGTGTAAAAAATATGGTATTATCAGAAAAACCTTTGCATGAGAAGATGGGTCCAAAGATTCAACTGGTACAGTTTAAGCTTAAGCAGTTGATATTAATGGATGAACACACACATGATGCAAACTCTCATCATGAATTGTAGTATTATTATTATTTTCTTGAGCATGAATAATTCTGAAAGAAAGCATACAATTGAAATTGACTGCGTATTACCTGTGAATTGATTGTAGGCCTCACCGATGTTTGTAATCACTGTTCTATAGATTAAAGTTTTGTCTGTGTTGTAGGGTCCAATGTGGTTATTTCCTCCTGTTGCTGCACTGAATATCACCTGGGTCCTTGCTGTGTGAAACAAAAAATTCAGATCACATGAATTTTGTCTACAGTCTGCACACTCTATCACTATTTTGAATTTTCGTTGTTAGTTAGGAGGACTAGTTTTGTTTAAATCCAATGAACCTCAAGTATCCGATCACAATACACACAATGCTTAATTCATTCTTAAATAAAGTTTTTAAATGGAACTTGCCTTTGATCTCCAGTTCTAGAATGGCGGTTTCACTCTTCATCAGCCTGGTTTTCACAGCTACTAGTTCTTCTCTCAGGAGATCACACTCTTCAGGCTGTGACTGTGTTTCAATAGCATTACCATCATCCTGGGCCCAAGTCAAGCCGCAGAACAGCAATAGAGATATAATGTGAAACTTCATCTTAGAAAGTTGATTCAAGTCTCTCAAACCCTGTTGCCTGTGGCTGCTTTTACGTTGTTTAACGATGACCTGTTAATTGTTAACAACTAATTTGACACATGGTTTTATTATCTTATTACAAAGTGCAGTATATGTTATCTGTTTCAGTTCAAGTCAGTAAAGGAGCAATAAGAAATAATACATCTACTCGCTTACCAATTCTAGTACAGTTTTTCTCGATTGCTTTGGCACATTTTTCAACTCACGTTTTTTTTAACCACACACAGATCAAATGACAAAAAACAGCACAAATTGTTTGCAAAAGGACACCGCCTTCTCAAAATGTATAAATCAGTTTTAATTTCTAATTTCATTTATCAGAGCATCTTATGATCTCAAGATTTATATGAAAGGCATCACCTTGTTCTTACATAATTACTTTTGATACATATTTACATCACCTTCATTTTCAGCTTGAGGCGAGCTGAGGCAGTGCAGGTCCCCTCTTGGCAAACGTTGAGAAAATTCAGGGTTTTAGAATTGTATTTGCACAATCTAAAGCATGACCAACACAGGAACTTAAAAATGTCCACTGTTGGCTTGGCAGTCTCCTGTTGGTGGATGTGTTATGATGCTGTAGTCCACTGTTAGGTAGGTATGCAGGTACATACACACACACAGACACAAAGATTAATTTTGTAGAACAGAATCGTAAAGGATTATCACTGACCTCTGCAGGTCTCTTTAATTATTATTAATTAATTATCCATTTTTATCATCAAACTCTAGCTTAAAGGAGGCAATAAACAAAATACCTTTGCTTAATTTGATTTTAAAAAGATTCTCGCAATTGTTATTTCATATTACCCTGGAGCTGCTTTCGAAATCAGTACCATACAAGCTGACACAAATAGATTATGAGCAGGGCCATTAACATATGACCCAGATATGAGCAATGACACACAAAGGTGCATAATTATATTTTTATTAGTCAATTTATTGTACTGTAGGCATTGTTAGAAAAGTGTTGAAGGTAATAATGAATTTTTTTTTATATTCAGCCATGAAAGCATGAATATGTCTCTTCTTATGCTTCTGTCCTGATCAAGTTTTCCCTATATTTATACATAATTATACATGTAATACAGGCAATCAGACTTTTTTTTTTTTTTTTTTTTTTTCAAAGGTTTTTTTATTAAATGTTCGTAACAAAGAAATTGTAGCACGATTAGTACAAAAGGCAATCAGACTTTTTTAAACGATGTACATACTATGACTGCAAAATATCTTAAATCTATCATTTATTTTTAATGATGAGACAAAACTCTTAAAAGTATTCAATCTGTTTAAGAGTAGCAACTTGTATACATCCAAATTGGATGAAAACTGGAAGGAATTAAAATGAACAAATAGTGGTGTATATACTTTAATACTTTTAGTCTGTAAAAGTTATATATTGTAATCATGAAGACAAATCATACTCTTTTGTCACTGTTTCTCAACCTCTACTTGCCAGAAAACCACTGAAAGTCGTGAGTTGGGCTCTCCCCCAAACATGTGAATGTGCCATTAAACGCACATACACCTGGTCCCCTCGCTGAAGCTCCAGGAACACTGCATTGCCTCCGTTATCAGCCCCATCATGACTTGTACTGTGGTCATAGGCCGCCCCAACAACCAGATTGTTCTTAAAGAGGGACAGATACGCTTGAGTTGCTCCTCCAGCATGGTAAAAGAATGTGAAGTAGTACACGCCTGCAACAGGTGCAACGAAGATACCTGTGGGGACAACATTTTTATTCCATTTATTCCAACCACTTGTGTAGCTTTGTTGAGGTTCTTGAACCCTTTTATCTTTTTGTAACTTGTTGGATCACATTGAAAGTGTTCTCTGTGTTAAAATGTAAAATTGCAACATACTGTGTCAATTCGGTTTCTACACATCAATTTCTGTCTGAAACACAAATGTCGACCTAATGTTGGCGCTACAGAGAAAAGTCAGGGGTTCACCAATAAAATACAACCTCTGTGTACCATGAATGTCTGTAGTAGTAGTCATATATAAAGATATTTGATAGATATTTAAAACTGAAGTGGTGAACCAGCCGCCATTGACTTTTATCGTAGCTAAAAATGTCTGTATGTCTCTGTATTTATTCTTAATATACCGGAGTGGAGACGGATCTACAGTGGAAGTGTATACATGACTACATGGTTTATTTTTAAAATATTTAAAAACATTTTACAATGTGAAAAAGTCAAAGATAAAACATCAGTTGGCCAAGATCAGTCAAGCTTAATCATGCACGACACATCTGGTGGAATTGTATTGAAGATAAACCTCACTGAATGTCTCAAAGAAAATGACGAAATTCCCAAATAAAAACTGAAAAAAGGGAATTATATGGAATGTTGGTACTACTGTACTTACCAGTGAATTGATTATAGGCATCGCCAATGTTGGTATACACCTGGTTGTAGACCAAAGTTTTGTCTGTGTTGAAGGGTCCAACGTGATCAGAACCTATCATGGTGGCACTGAAAACTACCATGGTTCTTTCTGTATGAAGCAAAACATTTTAATCATGTTATTTTGTAAATGCTGTAAATGTTATCCCATCCCCTAACATTTTATCATGAAAATGTTCTGATCACAAAAAAAAATATTGACTTTACCTTTATTTTCACTGTCGTTAAGCCTGGCTTCCATAACTTCCATTTTCTCTTTCATGGCACCAAATTCTTTCAGGAAATCATGCAAAGGAAAGCACAACTGTGTTTCACCGTTATTTGCTGTTCCAGGACTAGTACCTTTATCTTGGGCCAAAATCAGGCCACAGAGAAGTGAAGCACACTAAAGAATTGTAGAATGCATCTTCCAAGTTGATTGAAATCTTTCAAACTCTGATCCTCTGGCTGCTTTTATGTTGCATTCAGATGCCCTGCTCATTTGTAACACCCCCTTTGCCACATGGCTTTCTTATCTTTTTTCGCATGATCTGTTTATTGATTCAGTGAACATGCAGCGAGGAAACAGTTTGTACTATATTTACTGGCAATCATTTAACCCTTTACGTCCTAGAGAGGTGTATATGGAAATATATTTCCTTCTTACTAATTACTGCTAATACATAACTGTATCGCCCTAATTTACAGCTTGAAGCTTGAACAAATTTCTTAGATATTGAGCAAAATATGTTAAGCTGTCTTGGCTGTGAATGCTCAAAGCACAATCGACCAATCAACTCTGACTGGCAACACAATAAAGCAATTTCCATACCACTTCCTCAGCCAGTGGCTTCTTTTCCTGACATGTGTGGGCATATGGCCCATTTGAGGCTCGAAACAATGTTCTACAAAGCGCAATAGCAGAACAGATTTGTGTGATGAAGAAAACATACAGCATAACAAAGCAATAAACCTTTGCTTCATTTATTGGATTGTTTTTGAGATGTTACTTCATATAAACCTAGAAATCAGTACCATAAAAGCTGACACAAATAGATTATGAGCCAGGCCATAAACATATGACCCAGATATGAGCAATAACATGCACAGAGAACTAAGCAATTATTTTTTTATTTGTGAGTTTATGTTGCATGATCAATGTTATTACGATTCATCCTGCGTGGAACAATTTACTGTTAAAAATAATAATCAGTAATGCTTTCTTTTAATTTCAAATAAACCAAATATGCAATTGTATATTTGTTTCTACTGCCATTGATACTCCTCATTAGGGTTGCTGAAAATTCCCGGAATTTACCCTTTTCAAATCCCGGGAAATCCCAGGAATTCCCGTTAAAACGAAAGTGCCTTTTTAATACTTTATTTTGTACCCATGTACTCGGCTGAGTGGTTTATTGGGCACGTTATAGCATCATATGGGCAGGACAGACTGGGTGCAAGCTCTAGAATGAACTAAGGGCATTAGCTAAAAGAAAAGTCATCTGGAGGTGTTTTCATGTGAGAGTAGACGTTCTGTCTGTGCACTCGCATGGACCGGCGGAGATAGACGGCTCCGCGAGGAAACGCCGTGCGGTAACCATGGAAACAACTTTTACAACCGTGTATCGTTTTTGTTAAATATCTACTCGTATTGTTAACATTTGTTTAGTTAATAAATTGGATTAGTTTTTCAGTTTTGTTTGGTTTAAATGTCTACCTTGTGGATTAGGTCTAGGTTTCACTTTAGTGTTTGGCTGAACGGGGCGAACAGCGATGCTCCAGCTGTTTCATCTCATTAGATTTCTATTAGGCTACAAGAGAAAGCAGCAAAACAACTGGCTCTTTTATATTCATACAATCTTGACTTTAATACGAAGCATGGTGAACAGTTAGGATGAATCTTTATAATTTGGTACAAAAAGTCCCTCCACAGTCTGAAGTACTTCCCAGTCCTGTAAAACAACACGTGTGAATGAGTCGT
>NC_137227.1:16594478-16611978 GCF_949987685.1 Ammodytes marinus
AGATAGATAGATAGATAGATAGATAGATAGATTATTTTCATACCAGGGGGAAGTTGTCGGGGTCGATCCAGATGATGCTGAGATTAGGGTTATCAGTGTTCTCGCGTGCCACCTCCTTCAGGATTTCCAGGAATTCATAACCGTCTAAGAAAAAGTTGAAAAGTCAGGTATGATAGTAAGCCTGGGACCTTGAAACCCAACTAATCTTATCTAAACTAATCCATTATGGGGCGCTCCGGTGGCGTACTGGATAGAGCGCGTACCATATTGGCTCTGGCCTTCGTTGCAGTGGTCACCTTTACTGCAGGTCATCCCCCCTCTCTGTCTGTCTCCCCATTTCAACTCTACTGTCTAATAAAGCTTGAAATTGCCAAAAAAAAATATCTTA
Source organism: Ammodytes marinus (assembly GCF_949987685.1). Taxonomy (NCBI): domain Eukaryota; kingdom Metazoa; phylum Chordata; class Actinopteri; order Uranoscopiformes; family Ammodytidae; genus Ammodytes; species Ammodytes marinus. The sequence goes on from NC_137227.1 coordinate 16,594,867, forward strand.
AACTAATCCATTATTTGGATAATATCAATGATATAATTGTCGATAACAGGTCACTTTTATGGGATGTCTTAGAGGAAGGGGGGCCGACTAGTAACCATGAGGTCGCTGGTTGGCTCCTTGGGACCGGACAGGAAGGTGTTATTTGTAAAACTAGTGGTGGCTGCTATTACATCTACGGTGCCCAGCACCTCTACGCTTGTGTCCTTGAGCAAGAGATACTTAACCCCAAACTTCTCAAGGGGCGCTGTAACATGGACAACCTAGTGCTCTGACCCCCTCCGAAGTCTGGTCATTCGAGAGGGGATATTCCAAAAGACGAATTTGAATGTGCCTTGTGTAAATTGAAGAGAATTTAACATAACTAAGGTAGAAACTTACCTGGGTCATCTTCCTCAGCGAAGGCAACAATGTGCTCTCCATCAATGTCATCCTCCTGTAAACACAGAAAGGCGGACATGGCAAGGTTGTCCTGTATTTCCTGTTAACCGTCTGAAGGAACTATACGTTTTATAGGCACAAAACTAGCTTTATTTTAATATATGAACAAAGTAGTTTCAAATGTCTTACCCAGATCTCGTACATGCTGTGGGGCTCAAGCTTCCTCAGAGTAGGCCTGAAACATTCAAACATCATAAATGTCATTATAATACTTGTATATTTAACAGTAATGGCACTTCATGATTGGATGGCTAAGAATAGATTTACAACCATTTTCAGTCCTCATACCTAAATGAAAATAAAGGATGTCCCCATTAACCCATTCCAAATATGACTTTATTATTTATTTCTCAACTTCCAATAATGGTTATTAGCTTGATTTTGAACTTTCTAGGATTTTTTTTAAAAGTCCCTATGGATGTTATTAGGGTCTCACCTATCGTGCTGCTCAATGTATTCGACAAGCTCGGACTCAACGTAGGGCTTTCCTGGAATGGTGACGGGCTCCAACATGAATGGCTCGTAGAAGTCGACTTCGTTCATCTTCAGCTTCAGTTTCTTGGCGATCTAAAAATCCATATTATTATTGGAAAACAGAATCAGAATGGGATAAACCAGTTTAGAGAAATTAATAAAAAAAACAAAAACAATGTTGTAATGCCAAAATTGTACAACTTTTGTGTACACGTGAAAATATATCCACGCAAAATACTCAAAATCAAATTAAACCTTGGAGTCGAATGTGGCGAAGAATTTGACGAATGGATGGAACTCTTCAGCAGCATCATCGAACTCAATGAAGTCTGGATGGCGAAAAATAAAGAAACGCATTTTAACAAGCTCATAACAGCAGTTTCTTTGCAGCACATGTTTGCTTAAAGTAGCTACGAGGAACTTTTAAATATTTCTGAAAGTCTAATTTTTTCCACTGATGATCATAAATTACACGTTACAGCAATTGAGACCATCAGTGCAAAGAATGCTATTTTTATATAGTTTTTCTTAATGCCTTTGTCATGGGTACGCTCACCCAAGAACTACAGCTGGCTTAGTAAAAAAAAACACTACTGCTTTTGTCCAAATGGGGTGCAAGAATTAACACAAACTGAAAGTTCCTCAGAGTGGTTGCACATTTTGCACAGTGGTTTGAAGCTGAGTCTTTGAAAACTTAATGTTCCACCTACGAGGAGATTTCTCGCTCTTGAAGTAGCCGACCAGCTTGATGACCTCGTCCATGTTGTGGAAACCCTTCAGCTCACGCTCGTTATCAATGAACTCCACGGGGTCTTCAATCACCTGACAGGAGACAAATATGGTCAAAACTTATTGTAGTCCAAACTGCAACAATTTTTTTATTCTTTTTTTTGGCATTTTTATGCTTTATTAGCTAGTTTGGAGTTGAAATGGGGCAGAGAAGGTAAATCTTTTTTGACAAAATAGTTAAATAGTGAATAGTTCTCTGTGTGTTCATATTACAGAGGTGTAATAGTCATAAAGTACTGACCATTATACATATGGAATTCTAATCTAAAGTCAGGGTCTTTAAAACAATTTTGGTTTGAGTATCAAGATACCAGACCATATTTTTTTAACCTGAATTAAGAATTCAAAAATGTATTATTTTCGATTGCTGCCATTTTGGAAGATGGGCAATAAAATAAAACACAAAATTTGGTCTGGTTTCTTGACACTCAAACCAAAATTGTTCTATAGACCCTTACCTTCAATTTAGAAGTGAAAACAAAACTTTCGCATCAACTTGAAGTGACTGAAGGTCCAGGCACCCCCCTAGCTGGTGCCCTTAATAATTTTGTCCGGCCCTGCCCTTCAGACAGTCTGACTCTGCCACTGTCTGAGTTCAATCACAGTAACTGGCACAATCCTTTGCCATAAATAACTTACATCATAGAGGAACTCGACCAGGGTGTCAGAGGCCAGCTCTCCATCGTACTCGATGATCTCATTGTCGGCAAAGATGTAGATGCTCTCCACCTCATCCAGACCTGGGGGGGGGGGGGTTATATTTTATTTTTAAGTTAGAATTTTTGTCATACCATGGTAAGAAATGTATTCTAATTTAAAGGTGCACTATACAGTTTCAGAGGATGTTAACATTTGCAGAGCCGGCAGTCAGTTTACAAACATAATTTCTCTACATGTAATTCTACATTTAATGTAATGCTTGCTGTTGGAAGATTTCTTAATTTGCTAGTGATAATACAGGACAAGTGTGTTACATTTGCAAAAGATAAATTGCAGGGCTTCGTATACTTGTTGAGTTATAGGAAATGGCAATATATTAATGTTCTTATGCTAGATCATAATATTAAGCGTACAGAATTAGCCAACACTTTTTTACAATGTGTTCACACATTTGTGTTTTCAAGCACTTGCATGGTTTATAGATTAAGCCACTAGTGTTACAAAGAAGCTGTGACATCTCTGGTGAACACTTGAGGGCAGAATTGCTTCATCTATTCTCAGATACCAACCTTATCACAGATTGAACCCAATGTTTACTAAGGAATTAACATATTTTCAACATGTTTTTACACTTCTGATCATCTGATTTGTAATTTGCTCATTTTGTGTTGAAAATGAGTTATTCATGTATTTATAAGTGACCATTTGAGTAACACTGGACAGATACCTTCAGTTCAAATGTTTAAAAATTCCAAGCTATGATGCTAAGACTGGGGGCAATTCTGCTTTGTTAACTGTTGTATGAAAATACTTTAATGTTGTATTTTTAGCCATCAGTGCAAAAAAATTAAATAAATAAACAAACATCATCAATGAATCATGAACTTAACATCGCAAATCAAATCGAATATTTGGAGAATTTCGACAGCCCTAGTAACTATTTATCAGCTTTTTATCCTCCAAAAATAGGGAGAGGCCATGAGGAAAGTGTTTGAGAAGAGGATATACACTGTTCCAATGCTTTGGATTTGTTAGTTCACTGGTCTTTCTGACCAATGGGTTGTGTTGCTTTCACCAGCGAGGTCTCACTGTCTATGAATGGCAAGCTTACCCAACTTCTTGGCAACACTGGCGTCCTTCTTTTCATCAACCAGACCAAATCCAATGTCTTCATCTTGGAGATCGGCCAGAACTTGGGCTGCAAGCTGGAAATAGAGAGAGTGAGACAGCCAGAGAGAGAGAGAGAGAGAGAAAGGGAGAAAGAGAGAGAGAGGGAGAGAGAGAGGGAGACAGGGAGAGGGGGAGAGAGAGTGAGAGACAGGGAGAGAGAGAGAGATAGGGGTAGGGGAGTTGGGACAAGAGTGGGAGTGAGGGAGATAAAGTTGTGTTAAGTATCGTATGAGCGCTGATTCTACCCCTGATCTTGGCGATTAACTCGTCTGTCCATGATAAACATTTCCTAATCCGAGACCTCCATTAAAACCATACTTTCAGTTTAATTTACACAAGTAACCCTCTCCCCTCCACACAACCCCACTGGCATTTCATATTAATTTCAATGCCTTAAAAGCAAAAGCTGTGGATTGCTGCCTTGCACTTTCTAATTCTGAGTGAAATTGAAGCCAACAATTGACAGCACCCCATAGCCGGCCGCTAGAGGAGCACTGACAGCGGGGTTTTCTAAAAGAACAAGAGGGGCAGAACTTGAGCCAACTATGTCAGGGGGGAAGAGAGGCTGCAACAGGTGTGAAAGGAAAGGAGAGGAGCAGCTCACACTCTGCGAAAGTAAAGCTGCTGCAAACAAGCACACACAGTTGAGGACATAATTATTAGCCCCCCCTATGAACATTTAAAACATTTCCCAAGTGAAATTATTTTGTTGTGTTCTGTGTGCAAAGTAACACAATGTAATCATCCAAAATAAAAGAAGGATGTTTTGGAAAAGCTGTGTTTTGAAAACTGCTCTGTTAGACAGCACATGGGAAATACTATATACTAATACTATGTCATAGTGGGGCTAATAATTCTGTCCTCAACTGTACATATTGGTGCTGTAAATATATAGACTTAAAAAACTACTAATTGTACCCTTATCTTGCTTCCTCTCAACAAACACAGATGAGCTGTATTTCTCAGAGTTAATAATAATAATAATAATAATAATAATAATAATAATAATAATAATAATAATAATAATAATAATAATAATAATAATAATAATAATAATACATTTTATTTGTGGGTGCCTTTCTGGACAGCCAAGGACACCTTACAAAAACATAATAAAAGCACAACAAATTAAAAAAAGTAAATTCAAGGTTACTAGTTACTAGTTCAAATTTATCAAAAGTTACAAATTGACATGACTGTTTCCCTTTAATAAATGCTAATCGATTCTCCATATTAATGAATTCCAAGTACTTAATTCAGTTTTACGGTATAAAAGTGAGGTTATACTTCTTATGAAGTGAGTTATGAAAGCGTTATGTAGCAGCTTTCAAAGCAGCATAGCGGCCAGATGCCCAAAAGCAACTGCACAGGTAGCTTGTCTGGTATGATATAGTATGTGCTATGTTTCTCTTCGCAAACAATCCAAGTTTTTGCAGAGTGACTAAACTGCATTACCAAAGTTAGATTGAAAAATAGCATAATAGGTCCTCTTTAATGCCATCCGTTCTTTGGGTCTCCAGAGTTCAGATGCATTAGCTCATAGTTGGAAGAAGGGCCAATTTTTATCTGGTTGGCAACGTTAGTTAATTTGCATTGGAACACTAAAGCAAGATAATCACCATGTAACAGCTAATGGGAAAGGTTCCATTCAGAATAAGGCTTCTTTTATTTCAAAGGTTCTTTCAAAACATATTCCCTCACTGATAGCACTTTACAATAAGGGTTAAACAAACAGTTTACGTTATTTATGCTAAACTAGGCTATGCAATCAGCTGAGCTAACTTAGCATACTTTTTAAAAAACGCAAACATGTGATTGGTAGCAAACTACTCTTCTCTCTTCTAAGTCCTACCCCAATGATTTACTTTGCTCCTTTGCATTCGTTGACAGTTAGATTCTATGGCAGGTGGGAGGATGGATGGTTAGACATGTTGAAGTTTGATTAAAGGTGCTACGAGGAACTTTGAAATATTTCTAAAACAGTCTAATTTTTCTCTTTTTATCATATAGTTTTTCTGAATGCCTTTGTCATGGGTACGTTCACCCAGGAACAACACTGCCGCTTTTGTCCAAAGGGGGTGCAAGAATGAACAAAAACTGAAAGTTCCCCGGAGCACCTTTACTAGATGAGATGGAGTCTTTCTTCAAAACTGTTGTCCATTTCTCTTTCATCAAAAGAAAATGAGCACACTAAATTACAGTCAAAAAAACTTTGACTTTGAGAGCAGTTCAGTCTCCATTGGTCTTTGAAGTCCCAGTTGTTGCTTCATGTAATTTTCCTTCAGTTTTAAGACTAAACTGCAGTCAAGTAATGGAAGAGAACAGTCAGCAGATACTGCAGCAGCCGTAGAATCTGTGTGTTTTCCGCAGCCCAGCTTTACAGGCACTAAAAAAAGAGCCAGAGCTACAACCATACAGTACCTGAAAGACATTTGCTGCTGCACTTGACATCAGCTGTGGGAAGAGGTAACGCTTTAGGGCAAAGCACAATAGTCACAGCCTCCAGGTTTACAACACAATCGGAGCGGCCTTCATAGGAGACAGAATAGGTCCAAACTTAAACAGTGAGATTGTACTTTACAGCATACATTGTTGCTCTATTTACTAGCATCCTTGTTCTTCCCATCCCCAGTTGTTCTTTTTCAGAAATAGCATTAATGTCTTGGAGATGTCCATATATTACCCTTAATTTTCATGTACAAAATGTATATTCGATCAGCACTGATTGAATAATTGACCTATCAGATGAAGCAGAAGCCTGCCATGTTATGGAGGAAAACCATTTTAATTTAACATTTTTCACTGCTATAAATGGATTTGGTGATATTAATACACTTTTCTGTACAGCAGAGCAAAGATACAAAAGTAGTTTCATATATTTTTTTCATCTTTTTCGGTGGTAGATTTTAATAACCTAATAACACAAACCATTCAAGCATAAAGAATGCGCATCACTGCTGCAGAAAAAGTGAAAGCAGCACTGCAGACAGTGTTGTAAAAATTTGAATTTACATGACAACACCAACATTGCTATTCCAAATTCTTCACTTGCAAGCTTGGATTTTTAAAGGTCTACAACTTGTTTCTTCTAGACTATTCCCTAACGCTCATCCTATATTCTACCACAGGCAATGGCCATATAAGTTACACTGCGGGGTATTTATAAGAGGGGTGAAGCTATGGTGGCTTGCAGTGGGGTGGGGGAGACCCATAGCTATATAAGGGCGTGTAAGAAAGCATCTTGAGTAGCAGGAAAGATGGCCGCAGATCTGTTACATATAGAAATGGGCGTGGCCAGGAAAGGCAGCGAAAGGTTGATGAATGGAAGAAGACACTTGACACACATGTTAACACTTCACAGCACATCATTGGGCCCATCAGTTTAGTCCTGATTTTTTGTTTTTTTTTCCTCTCTTTCTCATGATCACCTCCTTTGAGGGTCCAACCAGTAACCATGAGGTCTCTGGTTCAATCCCCGCCACCGGACAGGAGGGTGTTAGTAGAAAAACTAGTGGTGGCACCATCTCTACCATTGTGTCCTTGAGCAAGACACTTAACCCCAAACTGCTCCAGGGGTGCTGTACTTTTGCTGACCTATGCTGTGACCCCCTCTGGAGTGATGTAACTTGAGAGGGGAGATGAGAAAAGAAAAATGTCAATGTAGCCTTGTGTTAATTGACTAAAACTAACTTAAAACTTTCCATCAGGGTATTTCCTCCTAAATTAAGTCAACTAACTCCCCCCTCACCCTTGTTCACCTGGTAACACCGGACCCATGCAGAAAGCAAGGCAAGTTTATTTATATAGCACAATTCAGACCCAAGGTAATCCGAAGTGCTTTAAAATTGCATTTAAGAGATAGTAAAAACAAAAACAAAAAATACATCAAGATTCAAGATTACCCTACATTAGCAATCATAAGATCTGAGTGCCAAGTGAAGGGGTCAGCAGTGTAATGGTTTGGCTCTATCACCCAATGCCCAGTCAGTGTGAGCTTGATGAGGGCAAGGTGCCACGGTGAGTTGTCAAAAACGTGCTCTGGGACCGTCCCGTTGCTACACTTGGCCCGTGGCACCAAAGTGATGAGCTAGGGCGAAGGTGGCAAGTTGTCAATGCAAGTAGAAGGGTCACATTTCCTTGTAATGTTATCTGCCTTACCACATGCTTACTCCACACAGCTCAATGGAGGTTAGCCGCCTATGTATATATCGGCTGCTTTGGTTCAACTATAGACTTGGGTAGGAGGCTGCTATCACCACTTTAGGGTCAAAAAACATGTCTGCAAATTGTAAGTGTTTACATGTTTTTGTCAATCATTAGTTGAACTCAACATCTAGGTGTTAATTTATCTAAAACTTTGTCTGTTTGCGTCTATTTACAAAATTACGCCTATACCACCATCTTTAACGGCCATTATCTTAAAGGGAGTACGAGGAACTTTTAAAAAGTTCTGAAACAGTCTAATTTTTCCTTTAATGACCATGAATTACATGTAACAGCAAACGAGACCATCAGTGCAAAGAATGCTATTTTTATATAGTTTTTCTTATTGCCTTTGTCATGGGTATACGCTCACCCAGGAACTACAGCTGGCGTTATCCGTTGCTAAGGTTTCTGCACTTCAGAAGTCAACTTCTATAGCCCATGACACAGACACATGTACAATTCATACATGATTGACCCCTTCTTTACCACAGCTACTAAAAGCAAAGAAATCAGCGGCATTTCAGATGTGGAGAACTTCTCGAACAAAGAAAGAAATAGTATAGCAAGACTGCAATCACAGTAATTTGCACACGCCATTCATCCATCTGTCAAACCAGCGGCCGGCCATCCACTATATAATTTCTATACCTGCTCATTTGGAAAGCGGGTTTTACACTCTTCACTTGTTCATCACAGTTTTAGCAGCATAGACCGAAACCTTTCCGATATTTTTATATTAGTTTGAAAACTATGAAAGAGTACTTGAGTTTAAAAAGGCTATATAGAAAATAACTACACCTTTTTTTATATCATGGAAAAGAAGTACCTTCCCTCACAGAGAAAAAGGTATGCTACATAAAGGCTTATGCAACAAAATAAGTGGGCATAGCCATGCAAATTATAAATACAATAATATGAAGCAAACACTACCAAACCGCAAATGTGCTCAAACACTAATTTTAACATAGAAAAAAATGTCCTACTCTGCTTCCCCCCTCCCCATTCCTATCAGGGAATGTCTCACATCACTTATTCAAAATAGTACAAAATGTCATGGCACAACATAAAACATTTAAATGGGATTTTTGCCTTACATCTACATTACATGGTACAGAGACAGAGTGGTGGACCTGAATAAATATAGCACTGAGAGCATGGTGCCTAAGTACTTTACATCACCGTGCATAAGAGAACACTCTGAGTAACACACACACACACACACACACACACCCATCCACCGACCTTGTTGTTTAAAGTAAAATAAAGTCCGCAATATTCTCCTTTTTTCTTGTAGTCTCTCTACTACAAAAATTATAAAAAACATTTAGATTTTCCTGAATCAGCATTTATAATTATTAGTCTCATTTTCACTCCGATGATCATAAATTACATGTAACCACAAACAAGACCACTGGTGCAGAGAATGCCATTTTTTTTTAATAGTTTTTCTTCATGCCTTTGTCGTGGGTATACACTCACCCAGCAGTAAAAACACTACCGCTTGTGTCCAAAGGGGTACGCAAGAATTAACAAAAACTGAAAGTTCCTCGGAGGATCTTTTTAAGTAGTTAACGTCCCTTTGTTGATTAGTTATTTCATTACCTCACGAGATACTGCTCCATGGACTTATCTTGTTCTAAATAACTGACAGGAACAGGAACATATTCTCATTTAGAAAAGTTTATTGCATTTGAACACCTGCGGCTTTCATGTAATTCCCCAAAAACAAGCTTGAAGAATCCAGCAGGGAGTCTCAGTGTTATTGGCGAGATGGTTATGAGACATGTTTGTAATATTACAGCTTATTGCTTGTCAAAGTGAGTCATTAGCAGATGGTCTTAGACACTTCTGTGTGTGTGTGTGTGTGTGCGTGTGTGTGTGTGTGTGTGTGTGTGTGTGTGTGTGCGTGTGTGCGTGTGTGTGCGTGTGCCTGTGTGTCTGTGGATCGGCTCGTGTGCCTGTGAGATCTCTAAAAAGAAAACGTTGCCAAGCGTTTCATCATATTTCCCATGAGGGCCAAGTGTATTGCTTTGAAAAAAACAAGTTAAAATAAAGAGAGGACAAAAGTTATTTTAGATAGATGTAATTCAAAAGCACATTGCCTTTTAAATGTATTGTCCCTGATCAATACTCGTACACACACACACACGCACACACACACACACACACACACACACACACACACACACACACACACACACACACACACACACACACACACACACACACACACACACATAATGCCTTTTAAACGTGTTGTCCCTGTGCTAAACCTCTGCTTCCCAACATTTCAGTTACACTAGCTAAAGGCAAGTCAGAGTGTGTGTGTGTGTGTGTGTGTGTGTGTGTGTGTGTGTGTGTGTGTGTGTGTGTGTTTTTTCATACACTGTGTTGTGTCTAAATCTTTTATGCCCGCCCCGGCGCAGTGTTATGTAACGTCCTGATGTGTTACAGCAGACATTACTAATTTACTTTCTGGCTTGGGGGGAAAGGCTGGCCAACAGATCCCAAGGCACACACACACACACACACACACACACACACACACACACACACACACACACACACACACACACACACACACACACACACACACACACACACTGCTTATACAGACATAAAGGGAATCGGGGCTGCTTTGAAAATCTTTTGATGTTCCTTCACTTTAAAGCATTTACAGCACTATTCAGCATTTTTTTGGGCATTGATGTTAGAGAATTTTTGAATAGATTAACTGTATGGGCTATGGATGGGTCAGCAAGTTAAAGCACCAGAGCAGATTCTTTTCATGTTTTTCGCATGGATTGTTTTGGGCTGATATTTAGTTCATTATTTTTCTTGACTGTTTTTGTAACTTATCGAGTTATTTTGATTTAAATAAAAAAACTTGATAGTACATATCTGATATGAACATTTTGCAGAATACTTTCGCAGTATAAATACAAACAAAAAAAGTAATGCATTTGCTTATATTTCCAACACACATGGTCATTGCTTTATCTGCATTCATCACTCGAGTCAAACTAACACATATACACACATACACACACCGTGGATGTGTCCATCTGTATATACATAAATGCAAAGGCACTCTCCTTAAAAGCTCTGCATATGTAGAGCTTATAGGCACAACTATTAATGACAGGGGTAATGGCAAAGCGAGCTGGGTCTGGTGGAGCGGGTGAGGAAGCTATTAGTGTGTGTGTGTGTGTGTGTGTGTGTGTGTGTGTGTGTGTGAGTGCGTCACCTTATGATGTAATTCACTTTGTAAGAACCCAAAGGACACACACACACACACACACACACACACACACACACACACACACACACACACACACACACACACACACACTCACACACATAGCAAATGTGTGAGTCATCAATTCCTCAGCTGTTCTCCTCTTCAGAACCACACAAGGCCTACATGGGAACAACCAAACAAAAACACACAACGGGCTCAGGTGCTAGCTCCACTGATAAGTTCTTTTCATGGTTTATTCAGGCCTTTCACAGTCCCAGGGCTACTGCTCTCTAAGGGTGATTTACTGGAGAGTGGGGACTGAAGGACAGTGCTTGCTTGGCGGATGGATGGTTACCGCACGCTGCCTTTTGTGGGGCCCCTGTTTCTCAAGGAGTTACAGTCACAAAACCTCCTTGAAATAATCATTTGCTTCCAAGACTCAGGGCTAGAACATCAGTTATTTTGCAGGATTTTTTGGCCTGTGCTTTTAGTGCTGGTGCTGATATTGTTAAGTTAAGTTGTCAATCGATACGAGGCACATTGAAATTCGTCTTTTTGCATTATCCCCCTCTCAAGTTACCACACTTCGGATGGGGGTCAGAGCACAGGGTCAGCCATAATACAGCAGTTTTGGGTTAAAGTGTCTTGCTCAAGGACACAATGGTAGAGATAGCAGCCACCACTAGTTTTACAAACAACACCCTCCTGTCCGGTGCCGGGGATCGAACCAGCGACCTCATATCAATATATCATATCAAAGTATCATATCCTCAGCTCATATGCATTACTCACTCACCACACAGATGCACAGTCATGGCTGTGATTGATGAGATGTACATATTTCTTTTTTAAAAAGGAAAGAAATTGGAGAAAAAAGCTTTTAGCACTTCGTCTAAGGTGATTAATTTTGTGACCGGCAGTGAAATATAGACTTTCAAAAACAGCAGGATACATTTGAAATCTAGAGCCAAAACAAAAGTGTCTATTATTAATCCTCTGTACACACAATGACAGGTGCTCAGCTACAACTGACACACAGACCAAACTTGACAAGCCAGAATACACCAGTCAAACAAATACCAATCACTGCTAGGCAATGCAAGTTGACAGGGACACCAAATACATCAAGATGAGACATTAGAAATTGCATTCAAGATATAGTAAGCACAAAGAAAAAACATTAAGATTCAAGATTAGACAGCGATGTAGAATGGCTGCAATGAAAATTACGCGACTGACAATATATAGTTATTTTCTATATGTAGCCTGTTTAACTTAATTACTCTTTCATAGTTTCAAATTGCAGCTCCGGAGAAAAATAAAGAGACCAGTCTGGATTTTACTTAAATCTTTATCTCTACATTTCTTATAAAAAATGCTCTTAATGAAAAAAACATGTATTGGAATTTGGTAGAAATGTTGTCAGTAGTTCATAGTATAAAACCAAAATGTTCATTCTACTCAGACAAATGCCTATATAAATAGTAAAACGAGAGACACTGAACATTTGGAGCGGTCTCTTATTTTTTCCAGAGCTGTATTGGAATCTGTATTCACAAAACCAAACAGAATGTATTTCGAGGCATCTCACCGCTGATGAGAAGTCAACCGGTTAACGACGCTCCAAAGACACTTTATCTAAACATAACTCCTGTCACACATTTAATGACATCGCATCTGACAAATTAGCTCTTAATTTAGCGCCGGCTATTTCGCGCCGCTAATTGGAAGACGTCGAGATTTAAGCGGAGATCCATTTGAAAATGTGACGTTGCTCTTAAACATTGTCACTTAACGGGGAAGGGGAGGGGAAAATGTTAAGCACTGGCAGCTGTACTCGTGTGAGGGGGTAAGGGGAGCTCTTTAACGAGATGGGACTGGATCTAATGGGACATCCCGGGGGCAATGAAATGGTCTGGAGGGAAAGGTCCTAATCAGGGGTTCACGAGGAAAACGGGCCGTGGGGACTAAGGCCTGTTGGTCCAAGATAAGTTGTGGAAATGAGATCCGGATGTAACATTTTGGATTGTTGGGTGTCAATGTCTTTCGCATTAAAGGTGCAGTGTGTAATATCAGAATATTCAGTGGCATCTAGTGGTGAAAGCTCTAGAATGTAGGTTACACCCCTACCCCCCTTTTTTTTTAATAATAGGCTAACAGAAGCTACGGTGGCCTTCAAGGACAAGAAGATAGTCACTAAAGATGGCAGCATCCACAACTGCCTCAACGTATTTTCACAATATCAAGTGATGAGGTGAAGATGTATTTAGTTAGTTATTCTATGGCACTTCTTTTTGGTCTTCCAACAGGTGAATTTCCCCACGATGCCCACATTAAAAATGCATATAGCCTTCATTATGCTATAGCTATCTATAGAGGAAATGGATCCTTGATTTCAGAAAGAGTTGGACAAAGGCGTCAAGGATAGACACATAGCAAAATCCATAATTTTTCTTAAGAAATCACAACTTGTAAGAAAAAGAGATTAAGACATTTGTATTGTCTGTATATGTATGTGTTGGTTGTACTGGATTTTAAATTTAACTCAATCAGTGTTTTACTTTTATTTATGCGAGAGGAGCATTGTCGAATTGAGAAATTGAGAGTTGGGCTCACAAGCTACTGCACATTGCCTAAAATAGCTCATACAGTATTAGCCCCCCCTGTGTGTCTCACTATGGATACCTTCCACTACTAATAAAAGATGTCGGCATGAAATTGATCGTGCTGGTGAAAAGGAGGAGGGTTCCAACTGTCATTTTGGATACCTGTTTCTACGGCAACAGTCTGACATTTTACAAGATCTGTCGGGAGATTATAACAAGACAAAGACTGCAGCCTTTGACATGAATATTCTATGTGAGAGAGAGAGAGAGAGTGTGTGTGTGTGTGTGTGTGTGTGTGTGTGTGTGTGTGTGTGTGTGCGTGTATTTAACATCATTTTATCTCAAGTTGGCTTTTCTTTAAGCAAAGTTAACTTTATTAGTCAATTTACAAGAGGCACATTGAAATGTGTCTTTTCTCATATCCCCTCTCAAGTTACCACACTCCAGAGGGGGTCAGAGCGCAGGGTCAGCCATAGTACAGCGCCCCTGGAGCAGTTTGGGGGTTAAGTGTCTTGCTCAAGGACACAATGGAAGAGATAGTGGGCACCGTAGATGTAATAGCAGCCACCACTAGTTTTACTACTGACACCCTTCTGTCCTAGCCTGCCACTGCCCGCCAACCTACTCCCGCTCAATTTTCATATCCCTTCAGTAGTGAGTCTGGGTCCGTTGTATATTCGCGGGTTTTTCTCCGGCAGAATTTTGGCTGTCCAATCAGCGAATAGAACGAGTGCCTGAGAACAATGACGTTGAGGTCGTGCACCAGTTTCAGTTGTAGTCGGACAGAAGCCGGAATGACACACGTCATGACCAAACGTTATGCGATTGGTTGGCAGATCCAGAGTGGCACTGGGCAGATCCAATAGTTTTAAACTTCAACAGACACCCGCCTTCAAGTGAGGGAACGTTTGTCAATTGCGCAATTAAAGACCTTCTGTATAAATCAAATATAGTATGATGGTCTAGTAGGACCAGGCCACTCCTGTCCTGTGCCAGGGATCAAACCAGAGACCTCATGGTTACTGGTCGGCCCTTCTTCCTCTAGGACATCCTACCACACAAAACATTACATTACAACAAGAGTTCTGTCATTAGTAACTAACTGCAGTTGTCGCATTACAGCGATACGTTGGTGCAGTATTTTAATCAGCTCAATTTGCAGATTTGCATTTGCAGCCATGCAGAGCTCCGTCATGCCCATGGCAATATGACAGGCGCACAAAATAAATTCATAATGGTGACATTTGCCCAGTCGTTTTTTCAATCAATCCTTTGCACAATAGGTCAAACACATTATGCTGGGTTTGTGAGACATCAGGGTGCCTCCAAATGATGCACTGTTCTGTCAGTTGCTGTTAATATAATAAAAAATGAAAATAAATTAGTGAATAGAGTATGGCATCTAGTGAAGTATGGATAAGACGTTTTTACTCCTATCTGTTCACATGCTTACTTGATAATAGACAGGGTGCCGTAGCAACAGTGTGTGTGTGTGTGTGTGTGTGTGTGTGTGTGTGTGTGTGCGCGCGTGTGTGTGTGGCCAATATGTATTTAAAAAATATACTATCAACAATAACCTCTATTTTATTAGACCTGGTTGCCTTTTTTTTTGCTCGTAATGCTCGTCAATGGGAGATTTGTGTCAATGAGTATTTTGCCCCATCAATTCCAATTCATCTCAACATGCATCATAGGCTACATGTAGCATCAGTTCAGGCAGAGCAGCACATGAATAGCTTGTATTATATTATCAGATGTTTCATTCATGCTTCTCTATCACCGGCTCATTGACTCTCCATCTGGTGTCACTGGCAGCCTGAAGAGTAACATCCAATCAAATTCATTCAGGTGTATAGGCTACAAACAGGCCATTTACAACCTGACGCTTTCAATGCTCTGCTGATCACGCACGCACACACACACACGCACAAACGCACGCAAGCACACACACACACACACACACACACACTCACACACTCACTCACTCACTCACACATGCACGTTCTCATACAAAGCCAACACATACTAACCGTTATCCATTCTGGCCTGCACACACAGCAGTGCTATCGTTTACCCCGCAACTCTTTTAGCATGTGCAGGTTTTGTGATACTTTTGTTTCCTTTTTTTTATTATAGTCAAAAAGACCAGTTTTTTTCCCCCTTTTTGGTGTTTTAATTTATTTTTTGTGCTTTAAAAAATATATACAGTATATGTATATATATATATATATATATATATATATATATATATATATATATATTAATGCACGTTTTTAATAAATCTTTTTACCAGTGGATTGCACCTGGGCCCCGGTGTCAGAGGGCTGTGTGTTCGCCATAGCGACGGGCTGTCTGTCAGAGCAGCAGTGTCTTCTTACAGAGACACAGTGTCCCTTACACCAGCCTCCATAAGTCACCTCTGCAAATAGCCCGGGACAGCCCTGCACGCTGAGCAAGAAGCTAAAAGCCCTCGCTCATACAGTAACACACACACACACACACACACACACACACACACACACACACACACACACACACACACACACTAGCAAGAAGCTAAAACTAAAATCCCTTGTGGGATTGGGGACAGAGACCTAAAGCCCCTATCTCACTGGGCTGCGACTGTTTGCGACAAGTTGGAGACACAAAATTGCGACAAAATATGCCAATTTGCGAAAATTTTCACTTGCAGTCTCACTGAGTTGCTACTTACGACACGTTGGCGAATGTCCTTGCCGGGAGCTCGCATTTATGTCTCACGAACGTCTGGCGAGTGTCGCACGAACGGAATGTCAGTCTCATTTTTGTCTCAAAGCAGTCGCAATTTAGTTTCATATGTCGCCAAACACTCGCCAAATCCTCGCAAAGTTGTCTCACACTTCTCGCACTTTCTGACTCGCGGAGACTAAATTGAGAAGGGTTTGCGACGCGTGCGACACACCTGCGACGACTCTGAGACTATTTTGAGACTGATTTGTCGCACACTTTTTTTTAACATGTTCAAAATTCATGCGACAGGACTGCGCGGCTCTGCGACACGTGCAAGGAAATTGAGACCTCCGCGAACGTTTGGAGACAGTTTAGAGACTCGTTTGCGAATGCAGTCTCCAACTTGTCGCAAACAGTCGCAGCCCAGTGAGATAGGGGCTTAAGCAGCCATCTTTCACCTCGACTACTGTCCACACGGCTCTGTCAGCTAGCTCGGACAGGGCAGCAACACACACACACACACACACACACACACACACACACACACACACACACACACACACACACACACAAACACACACACACACACACACACTCATTATACCCTTGACAGCGGTCTGTCTTGCTGGAAATAACAGACCTGTAGAATGCTGTGATTTACATAGGATTATCTAAGTGCCATGTAATAACTCAATGTAACAAACAGTACAGTGTGGTGTCTCAAAGTGGAAGCAGTAAATTAATGAATGGCACAGTCTTTCACACATGTACGATTCACCGAGAGCTTTTAAACAAAGGTCAGGTCAGGTTTAATTCCAC
>NC_137227.1:16614478-16629478 GCF_949987685.1 Ammodytes marinus
AACTGCTTCATCTCGCTTTTGTTCCCGTCCACGTTTTTGTGGTAGTAGATCACCATGACGTCGTACTTCTTCATGACGTTCTTGAAGTTCTTGGCGCTCAGGTCGTGCACTCTGTCTTTGCCGTCATACTCTGGGATCTCCAAGCCCGTCTCCCCCCAGGACAAGGTACCCAGAGAGAGGCAGAAGACCCCCAAAAACACCCAGCCCCACTTCATGGCTCTATCGTTGGGTCGTCCTCTCTGTGTCTCTTGTTAGCCTTCTTAAACTGTTGTTGAAGTGGGGAGGGGGGGTGAAAAAATTTGGGGGATTTTTTTGACGTTGTCCCTAACGTAAAAAAGTTGGTTCGAATGGGAGAGTTAGGAACTAAGTCTGCTGCCTTCGACCCACGGGCGAGAGAAGAGCAGGTCTGACAGTCACGCCCTCCCTTTAAAATAGAGACACATGTGGTTTCTCTGACGCTAAAAAAGGGGGAGGGGTTTATTTTATTTTGGGGTGGGGGTACGCAAATCGGTATGTGTGTATGCGAGTGTACCCCACCTATTCAATGGGGTGTGCACAAGCTAGAAGGGGGGGGCTGCTTGCCAAAAAAGAAGGACATACAGTGAGAGGGGTTGGGAGTTGGGATTTGGAAGGCGGACCTGACCCCCTAGGCAGTGGTCAGGAAAAATAGCAAATGGTGTGAACATGGGAGTGGCCCTGCTGAGGTCATATGCATACGGGCTGGCCACCTGTTTGAAGCGGCAGTCACAGGCTATGAAAAGGACCGCGGTTGTGTTGGTGTGTTTGGACTGTAAGCTGGAGATATATAGAGATACCAGTGTCTTGAAGGACTGGAGGAAGGCATGGATAGATGTAGGGTGAGAGCTTGAGAGCTCGAGTGAAGGAAAGAGGAGCTCCAAAGATGCCATTCCCATATTAAGTTTTGCAGAGAAGTCGGACTCCTGCTAAAAATAAAAGGCCTCTGCAGCAGAGCAAGGCTTTGGGCAAGATGGTGGACACGCAGAGGGTCAGAGTGTAGATGTGCTCAGTAGGTTAAGATAGATAGATACTTTATTGATCCCAAAGAAAATTCAGACAACCAGTAGAAAATATACGTAATAACAAAATAAACCCCCCCTAGACCCCACACACACGCACACAGACACACACACACACACACACACACACCCTACCCCTGTTGTTAAACTGTACCAAAACTTAAAGTATTAAATTAAACTTTGCAACAAGAGCAATAAAAACTAAGTGTACAAAAAAATGTAAAATGTATAGCTTGCAAACAAAAAATAGAACTAAGTCTAAAAATAATAAAATGTACCTTGCAGAAACAAAAATAAAACTGAGAGAAATTAATATAGTCATTTACACACTTGTTTTGTATCTAAAGCAAATCCAAGAATGCTTCTTAGGCATATTGTTTAAATCACAGTGAATTGAAAAAAAAAACTGATTTTTCTCCGTGCCATAAAAGGACTTTTTGTAAAGTTAGGATTACATTTTTTTATACCTTTTATATGAAATTTAATTAATATTTTCTCATGTCTTTATTTTTTTAAATGTTTTTGTATGCCCCTGGAAAGCAGTTTGAATGGGCTCCATGTGTCTGAATTGTGCTATATAAATAAACTGGCCTTGCCTTGCCTTACTGTATCTTTCCGGTGTGGATACAGTTTACTCGGCCGTCATGCAGAGGGTTCACTACTTGTCATCAAGTATAGAAAAAATAAAACCATCAGCTTTTTTTCATTTCTTATTCCGTTTAACACTGAAAGGTGCTATACGAGGAACTTTTTAATATTTCTGAAACAGTCTAATTTTTCCCTCTGATGATTATAAATTACATGTAACAACAAACGAGACCATCAGTGCAAAGAATGCTATTTTTATATAGTTTTTCTTAATGCCTTTGTCATGGGTATACGCACACTCAGACGATCTCACATGCTGCCAACAGATGCAACCACTGCTCTCATCAAATAGACACATTAGAAAATGTAGACTTTTGATGAAACTTGATAGAAGCACGAATCGGAGGGCAGCGACTAAAAGAATGGAATGTTTACTGTGGGAACACTGTTGTAAAAATACACAAAATATTTAATTTTCAAGTTACTCCAACTGACTTGCTTTTTTAAATTCATTTAAATACAATATGAATTTAAATATAGATCCTAAAAATTATTGTATATGAATTCTCAAAACTACTTCTGTCTGGATGCCATAACTCTGGTCCAATCAATAAACTGTCAATTTTCATGACAGTTTTGAGAGTGTGTGTGTGTGTGTGTGTGTGTGTCTGTGTGTGTTTGATTGATTGAAGAGAGGTAATAAACCGTGTGTGTTTTTGTGGCTGGTGGCTGATGGCTGATGGCTGGCTGTCGTGGAATGGCTGACACAACACTGTCACATATGTCATACTTTTTCTCAGCGTGTATATTTCTGAAGAGTGGATCTGAGAGGGGCAGAGAGGAAAAGAGATGTTAGCAGAGCGACAGAGAGACAGTTTGAGATCATGTCAGCTATTGGTTTACAATGAGGGAAGGGGAGAGGGCGGCTATTAATAACAGTGTGTAATATGATCCGCCTAGCATGGTGGGTTAGACTGTGTGTGCGTGTGTGTGTGTGTGTGTGTGTGTGTGTGTGTGTGTGTGTGTGTGTGTGTGTGTGTGTGTGAACATTTAGATGCCAGGGAGGGAGGTGGGCACTGGTAGGAGCTTTTAGATACTTTATGAAATGATGTGTATGTGGGTTGTGTAATTCTGTGATTCACACTAGCCAGTGGATACATTTACCATTGATGTTACGAATCTAGCTTATATTATATTATGTAGTGTATGTACAGTATAAATACAGCACTATGCAAAGGTTTTAGGCAGGTGTGAAAAATGCTGCAAACTAAGAATACTTTTTAAAAAACAAAAGTTAAAATAGCTTTATTTTCATAAATTAACAAAATGCAGCGAATGAACAGAAGATAAATCTAAATCCAGCAGTGCCATCAGCTCAGAACTGTCGGAAACCAGTGGGACCAAGGTGGATCCATCTACTGTTCTCAGCATTGAGGACACCATTAATCCTGACCAAAACTTAAAGGTGCAGTGTGTAATATGACATCATCAAGAAAGTTCTACAAAGTTCTAGAATGCAATACTCCCTGGGTAACCCCAACCCTTTCGAATAATAACAGAAGCTACAGTGGCCTTCAAGGACAAGAACAATTCTAAATTTTAAACAATGCACCTGATGACATTCCAACTATGACACTTTCAAGATGGCGGCACTAGGTCTTGGTCCAAAATATGCAGAAATATGGAGATATATGAGACCCTTTCTAAGGGAAAAATAATAATAAAAAAAAATGTTCAGCTATTATGCACTAAATTAAATATACTTATGGATATTATAATTACTTTCTACAAAATCTGCTAGGAAATAAAATCCAAAATTCTACACACTGCAGGTTTAAACTCCATTTGCAGAAACTTGCAAATAACCAGCAGCAAGATGAGTAACAGCAACAACACTGTTGCCTGCAGACACTCATTATTGTAACCATCTCCAGCACTCCGGTGAACAACTGCCTTCTGATATTTTCAAATATTTCAAATTTTGACTCATCAGTGAAAACTGTGTAGACTTTGGAGCGATTCTCACATATCATTGTAACACTTGAGATACATCCTGTATGCCTCAGATAGATAACTTCCTTCCTTTGTCAGCCATTTTAAAGGGCAACAATGTTCTGGCGACAAGCTGACTGACTGGAAGGCTTCGGTTTACACTTTGTATCAAAAAGAGAAGACGCAGGAGGAGTAGCTGTTTTACATTTAAATTGTTTCAAATATTTTTTCGGAGTACATTCTGGCAGAGAGTGAATGTTATTGGACAATATACAAGTAAGACTACACACATGCCCTTTCTGTATCGATCTAACATCACGGGGAGTAAGAATTAAAACATGACTTTCACTGTCTGCGACGAGAGACAAGATTCAGACTTTAATTATATTGAGTTGAGACACTGCATGTGGAAAGGTGAGTCAGAGAAGTGAAGATTTTCTAGGGTATATTTTCATAACTGAATAAACAAACTTTCCTTACAGGAAAATGTGATCCCTGGAACACTGTTTGAAGTTAGAAAGCTTCCTGAAAAGTAAATGTTTCAATGTTGTTATTTACGGCAAGTCATAAAGAATATCATAAATTCTACACACTTCACCTTTAATTGTCCTCCACAGGCAGTGTGTGTGTGTGTGCGTGTGTCTATGTGTGTGTGTGTGTGTGTGTGTGTGTGTGTGTGTGTGTGACCCCTTACCAACTGTTGCCCCTCTGAGGTAAACAGTGCCCTCCTGTGGCGGTTGCACTCAGACAGACCTCATCACTAGTCCATCTTCTGCTCCATTCAACCTTAGTTCAAAAACACTCGAGCAGCAAGATGAGTAACAGCACCTGAGTAACAAGCATCTGTAAAAGTGTGTGTGTGTGTGTGTGTGTGTGTGTGTGTGTGTGTGTGTGTGTGTGTGTGTGTGTGTGTGTGTGTGTGTGTGTGTGTGTGTGTGTGTGTGTGTGTGTGTGTGTGTGTGTGTGTGGTGAGGTTTGCGTTTGAGTCATTAAACTGTTGCTACGGCGACTGGAGGGTCGACTCAAAGGGGCATGGCTTGATCGGATGAGACAGCACCACACACACACACACACACACACACACACACACACACACACACACACACACACACACAGGTTGTGTTTTCATCACTTCTGAGGACATTACATAAACATTTAATACTGGGGACATACCCGTACCCTAACCTTAACCTAAACCTAAATCTACCCCTTATATAAAATCAAGCCTTCACCCTAAAATATAATTATTATGTTATGGGGACTTCCATTTTGTCCCCAAAAGGAAGGTACGTCCCCACAATATCACTGTGTACACAGAACAATGTCCCCTTAACATGAGTAATACCAGCACACACACACACACAGACAGACACAGACACAGACACAGACACACACACACACACACACACACACACACACACACACACACACATACACACACACACAGACACACACACACACACACACACAGACACACACACACACACACACACACACACACACACACACACACACATTGAAGCGAATAAACTCCATATATCAGTGCCTATCAATGTTGAATCATTCTGTTCCCATAAAATGTGTCACGCTCGGAGACATAAGACTTGACATTTTAGAGAATAATGTTTTAAAGGCACACACACACACACACACACACTCACACACTCGACCTCACACACACACAAACACACACACACACACACACACACACACACACACACACTCACACACACTCACACTCGACCTCACACACACACACATACAGAGACAGACCAGCCATTAGTTGAGAGGTACACGATGATATCACAGAAGGCTTTATTGCTTTGTACCTTATTACAGCTAGTGTTGGAGACGGGCGACCTGCAGTGCCAAGAAAGGGCGGCCATTTTGTACCTCACCTCCTTTCACCATAGCAGGAGGTGAGAATGTGACACGTCTAGAATTGGGGCACTAATGAGATCTAAAGGCAAGGAGACAGGGAGTGTGTGTGTGGGGGGGGGGGGGGGGTGTAGGTGTGTGTGTGTGTGTGTGTGTGTGTGTGTGTGTGTGTGTGTGTGTGAGAGAGAGAGAGAGAGGGAGGGAGGGAGAGAAAGGTGGGATGTGATGGGAGAATGAGGTAATTTAGGTGAGAGAGAGGAATAAGTTGTAGATGGTAAACCTTCTGTGTGTAGAATTTTGGGTTTTATTTCCTAGCAGACTTTGTAGAAAATGATAATAATATCCATAAGTACGTTTAATTTAGTGCATAATAGCTGAAAAAAAAATTCAGACAGACTTGGTAGCTCCTACAGAAAATGAATGGAATTAGGGTTGGGCTAGGGTTGCTATCTCCCACAAGGAAAGTCTGACGCTTATGAAACTTACTCCACTCATTAACATCAGTCATGCAAATATACCCACCAAAGGATTTGATTCTCGGATGAAGAGATTTAAATTTTGAGAGGGATTGCTTTTTACAGCAAGCCAGTGCATTTTGTGCTATTTACATTGACTTCCATTCATTTTCTGTAGGGTTAGGGTTGGGCTAGGGTTGCTATCTCCCACAAGGAAAGTCTGACTCCCCCAGATCCCCACTTATAATGTACCCCCCCCCCCCCCCTCCACACACACACACACACACACACACACACACACACACACACACACACACACACACACACACACACACACACACACACACACACACACACACACACACTATTGAAGCAAAACCTACGCCCTTGCAGTACACATTACACAGAGTTTAGTTACGGCATGTGATGGTTAACGGGAAACCGTGAGCTCAAAAGCACCACTCAGCATCTTCTATATGATGATGTTTAATTTTTAATCTTTCTTTAATGGATGACCATTATAGTGCTGCAGCCTAAATGTGCAAATCAATGCCAATCAAGACAAAATAGTGTGTGTGTGTGTGTGTGTGTGTGTGTGTGTGTACGTGTCGTGTACCTGCCAATCAAGACAAAATTGAGTTTCAAAGTATGGTGGTGGACTGAAGCCAGTGGGTGATATATTATGGAAACTAGTTTAAAGGTACAGTGTGTAATATCTGAATATTTAGTGGCGTTTAGTGGTGAAAGTTCTAGAATGCAACGGTCCCTTTGTAACTCCACCACTTTCGAATAATAACAGAAGCTACGGTGGCCTTCAAGGACAAGAAGCTATAGTTACTAAAGATGGCATCATCCACCACTGCTTCAAGTCTTTCCACAATATCAAGTGATGAGGTGAAGATGTATTTTAGTTATTTATTCTATAGTACTTCTTCTTCTAGGTCTTCCAACAGGCGCATTTCCCCAGGACGCCCACTTGATAAAACTCACATGGCAATTAAGTTTGTCCATTCTGTGCTGCTGTAGAATCATGGCAGTGCGAAGTGGCAGCCTCCATGGTGGCAAGCCCCCGCTCTTATGTAGATATAAAAGGCTCAATCTAAGGAAATAAAAGAAAAAGATACTTTTATTTTGTAAGCAATTATACATTATTTAAAACACACTTATGAATATTATATTCCATTTCTACCAAGTCTGTTTTGAAAACCGCCAATACATTCTACACACTGTCCCTTTAAATATGGGGACGTCAGAATTGTGAGTGGGGGGATGTTGACGGCTCAGTGAAGCATGAGTGACGGGAAGGCAGAATCGGAATAGCAGAGGAGAAGGAGCAGAACTCGAGAGAAAATATATCCTCCATGTTTTTAGCTTTTCACCAAAAATAAATATCGGGAATCATTTTCAAAAGAGCTATTTTTTCTTCTTCGTGTATCCTATTTAAAGATGCCATGAGGAACTTTTTAAATATTTCTGAAACAGTCTCATTTTTCCTCTGATGATCATGAATGACATGTAACAGCAAACAAGACCATCAGTGCAAATAATTATTTTTTTATATAGTTTTTCTAAATGCCTTTGTCGTGTGTACGCTCACCCAGAAACAACAGCTGGCGTGATATATGAAAACATGATGTATTTCTGCCTTAGCATTGGTTGTAACATCCATGCGTGGTAAATGTATGCTGACATAAGTATCCTGCGGGCAATTGGGGCAGAGTGGTGGGCGTACACACATCAACACATAACACACACACACACACACACACACACACACACACACACACACACACACACACACACACACACACACACACACCACATGACATCAACCTGTTGCAATCATGTGTTTCTCTTTCTTCTGAATCACTTAAACATATTGCAGCTGAGCAGATTTTGACATTTGACCATATTCAACAAATGTTTTTAATCCAAGATTTTTTGTTGACCGGTGATTAATCGATTCCGAGTAATCAGAAACAAGTTGCAACGTCCCACAAACACACACACACACACACACACACACACACACACACACACACACACACACACACACACACACACACACACACACACACACACACACACACACACACACACACACACACACACACACACACACACACACACACACACACACACACACACACACACACACACATTGCCACCACCCACCAGGACCGGTCTGGCCCACACCCACGGTCCGTATGCTGGCATGAATGTTGCTCAGCGTCTCCACACGCAAACCATCGCCTATCCAAACGCACATTCACTCACTTACCCACACACACACACCCACACACACACACACACACACACACACACACACACACACACACACACACACACACACACAAGTGCCCAAAAGTTTAGAAAAATCACAGGAGAGGAATTTAAAAGCAGACTGTACTGTAGATTATTTTAAAATGACAGATGGATGCACATACTACATAAACAGATGCCAATAAATCAAGAGATTATACATGTTGGAACACGAAACACATGCTTAAGGATAAAATTGGCACTCTCTGGACCGTTGTCCAAGCAACCAGAGAAGGCAAGAAAGAGTGTATTCTTTAAACACGCACGCACGCACGCACGCACGCACACACACACACACACACACACAGTGAGAATTGTAGCCTCATTTTCCTGTTTTTAGCTGACAGAAGTGGCACCCGGTGGGGTCTTCTGTTGCTGCTGTTGCCCATCTGCTTAAAGGTTGGACGTGTTTTGCGTTCAGAGATGGTATTCTGCATACCCTGGTCGTAACGAGTGGTTATTTGAGTTACTGTTGCCTTTCTATCATCTCGAACCAGTATGCTCATCCTCCACTGACCTCTGACTTCAACAAGGCATTTTCATCCACACAACTGCCGCTCACTTGATATTTTTCCTTTTTCGGACCATTCTCTGTAAGCCCTAGAGATGGTTGTGTGTGAAAATCCCAGTAGATCAGCAGTTTCTGAAATACTCAGAGGTCTACATGCCTAAATGCATTGAGTTGCTGACATGTGATTGGCTGATAAGCTATATGTGTTAACAAGAAATTTAGGGGAGAACGGGGTCATTTGTCACACGGGTTGGTTGTCACAATCGTTATATCTCGGAACCAGAAGGCGCTGTCTGTGAAATTTTGATATGTAAATATCCAGAATTGGGATCAGAGGTCACCTACATAGTCTTCCTTGGAGTTAGACTGCTGAATTTGAGGTGAGAGGACTGTTTGTGTTTTTCATGTCAAATTGAAAATATTTAGCTCCTCAGTATTTTTCTTCTAGGCTTTTACACAATGGGTTTATAACAAAACACTTGTTACCCATACAAAGTGTGAAGGATATTTTTCCTTTTTCGGACCATTCTCTGCAAGCCCTAAAGATGGTTGTGTGTGAAAATCCCAGTAGATCAGCAGTTTCTGAAATACTCATACCAGCCCTCCTGGCACCCTCAACATTGCCATGTTCAAAGTCACTTAAACCCCCTTTCTTCCCCATTCAGTTGCTTGGTTTCAACCTCAATAAGTTGTCCCGTCCAGGTCCACATACCTAAATGCATTGAGTTGCTGACATGTGATTGGCTGATTAGTTATATGTGTTAACAAGAAAATGAACCGCTGTACCTAATAAAGTGGCCGGTGTGTTACGGTGTGTGGCAGGCAGGCAGGCAAGCAGGACCCAAATGCAGACGTAAAGTAAAAGATCATTTATTCAGCTCCAAAAAACAGGCATAAACACAAAATCTCCAGATGGCAAATAGGCCACAAGGCCACAAGGCAAAAAGGCAAAAAGGCAGAGACACAGGTGACACAGGTGACACAGGTGACACAGGTAACACAGGTAACACAGGTAACACAGGTAACACAGGTAACACAGGTAACACAGGTAACACAGGTAACACAGGCGACAAGACTCACCAAACACCATAATGAACCGACAAGGAACAAAGGAACACAAAGAGTATATATACAAGACATAACGAGACACAGGTGAAACACATCAGGGAAGGGAACAGCAATCAACAAGAGGGCAGGTAGACAGGACATGGGGAGGAAACAAGACAGACATACCAAAATAAAACAGGAAACCCCAAAACCAAGACAGGACAAGACGGACCATGACACGCTGAGTGTATATAGTGTGCATGTTTCATAAAGCCGATCTCTCAGTCAACCGCTCTGCATGTAATCGGCAAATAAACTTTTCGGGGATCCCACTACTAATAACCAATCAGAAGAGAGAACGCTTCAAACCGGAACCCGTCTCACTGCCGGTGCACACGTGCAGAGCGACAGATGGGTGAATGTGTATGCGCCTACAATGGCGGAGCAGATAAAAATCCTTCCCAATGTCTGTTTTGATGGTTTTTATCATGTTTTATCACAATTACTTATCTGAGATGGTGCAAGATAACTCGCTGCTTGAAGACCGCAGTGCATTAATGTGGTGACGTAGGGACGAGGGAGGGGACTGCTAACTGCAGTTACTGACAGGAAGTTAGCTAAAAGAACCATTTCTGAATATTTAAACATGTCACTTATTACTACTTCTACTTATCTTGGCTGAAGTCATGCAAAATAAAATGGCTGACTATGAAAGCTATTAGGAAGCAAAGTTGCAGAATTACCCACAAGTTGTTATGGAAACACAGTCCTCATGATATGGCTGGATTTGAATGAACACTTGTGTTTGTTTGCGGGTTGTTAGGATCCTGTCTAACTTAATGGACCGAGGCGACACTATGGAAGCGCCCTGTGCAAAACTGTGACGGGGAACTTTGCATTCTGTAAATAATGTCCAGCTCACAGTTCTGCTGTTGTCTGATCTCACTGCATTCATGACTTCTACAGTAGTGGTGTCAGCAGGCAGTTTAAGGACAAGACTGAGGGCAATCACAATCACAATCAAACACTGCAAACAAGGTAGGTGGTTTCCAATAACTTAATGAGTATCTGTTGATTTTGTTCAACGCTTTATTTTCCAAAAAATAATTCAAAGTATTTTTTTTCTTCACATTAATCTTCAGTTCATAGTATTCAGAAGTTTCTTTGTTGGACAGTTGTTACCAAAACTGTACCTCAATGCAAATCAATTCAATTAAAATTTTTCAATTCAGTTTATTTAAGAAGGGAACAGTGCAAATTAATAAAACACATGATCATATGGTACATTAAAAATGCCAGAATTAGCCAAAAGGCTATTTTTCATCTGTAGTCCCCTGGCATCAATGTTAAAAGAAAATACAATTAAACAAGTTAAAAAAACAAAATGAACTGGACGGATCCCCAGTGAAGTGTGGTCAGTGTGCAGAGGGTTGACACAGTATTAAATGTGTAAAACTATCTGGTGCAATTCACCTGGATCTTAACATTTCAAATGTGTATTCAGAAAGTCTCATTTTGGTGTTGCTCTAAGTCTGTGTTGGGTTCTTGAAAAAATGCGTTTTCTAGAGTTACAGCTCTGGAAAAAAAATTAGAGACCAGTCTGGATTTTTCCTTAATCTTGATCTCTACATTACTTAATGGAAATGCTCTCAATGCCAATATTTTTGGGGGGGAGGAATTTGGTAGAAATGTTGTCAGTAGTTTATATTATAAATCCAAAATGTTCTTTCTACTCAAACATTTGCCTATAAACAGTAAAACGAGAAACACTGAACATTTGGAGTTGTCTCAGTGGTTTAAATTTTTTCCAGAGCTGTATGTAATCTAAAACAGAGGAATCTTTGTCATAACAAAGTTGCCGGTTGCCATATTTTGAGCAAACGCAACACAAATTTAAAGCAGTTGCTGGAGCAGTCGTTAGCTGACCGTAAACAGTGTATGAATGTGTGTGTGAATGGTAACGTGGGAATGGGAACAGTTCTCCCTTGCAAAAAGAGTCTCCGGTCTCAATGGGATTTACCTGTATAAATAAAGGTTAAAAAAGCAAGAAAAAATGTTTATGACACACCAATGAAAGTTGTGTGATTGATGAAAACATGTTAGGACAACTTCTGGTACATTTCCAAAGCTTGGCTGGACATGCAACTCAAAAGCAAAGTGAACTGTATTTCAAGTTAATGGCTAAGCCTGACAATCTGTAATGTGTACCAGAACAGACAGCGGTGGCTAAATATTACGCTTTTTTAGAAAACTGAACTTGAACCAGAGTTTACTTCAACTTTGCACCGTTTAGATATATGTCAGGGATCGCTTACGAAGATTAAATATAACTTAATCTTAACTGTGTCAATCTCTCTCTTTCTTATCTATAAAGGTTTAATGGAAAATAAAGTGTTTCGCTGAAAGAAGTATTTCTGTAGTGAATGATTGTGTTGTGTCCATAACTTTGGTGTGTGATATAATAATAATAATAATAATAATAATAATAATAATAATAATAATAATAATAATAATAATAATAATAATAATAACAATTATTATTATTATTATTATTATTATTATTATTATTATTATTATTGTTATTGTTATTATTATTATTATTATTATTATTATTATTATTATTATTATATTAAAACTGTCCGATGTAAACTGTACAACAAAGGATAGAGTTTGTCATTCCTGTCTCCTGACTTGTCCTTTCTAATGTCTCATTCACTTCAGGCCTGACGCGACTACAGACACTGAATATGTCTTTGGCTAATTCCTCTTCAGCATCAAACTCCAGCAATCCTCTACTACCATCCGACTGCCACAGTGTTGCATCTAAGATTTTCATTGCCTTGACAACCGTGAAATCTGTCCTCCTATTGGCTCTTGGCTCTTGCGTCGTCTCCCTGGGTTACCATCGATGGAGGCAGCAGCAGCGCTCCTTTAAAACAACCAGCCATTCCGACATCTTCACCTACAACATGGTTGCCATGCAGCTGTTCCTGTTCTTGGGTTGCGTCTGCTACATTTGGGCACAATTTGCTCATAACACTGAATGTGTAATTGCAGGAAATGTTGCTTATTCTTTATTTGTTTTTGGAGAGATGTTCTTCC
This sequence comes from Ammodytes marinus, assembly GCF_949987685.1. Lineage (NCBI taxonomy): Eukaryota > Metazoa > Chordata > Actinopteri > Uranoscopiformes > Ammodytidae > Ammodytes > Ammodytes marinus. The sequence continues at coordinate 16,627,411 of NC_137227.1, forward strand.
ACATCCTGACATGTGTGGAGCGATACCTGGCCGTCGTACATCCCGTCACATACCTGAAGCTAAAAAATGTCCGCGGGGCCAAGATCAGAAATATCAGCATTGGTTGTGCGTGGGTGCTGAGCTTTGTAGGTGGCTTTGTAACACGTGTGTTCGTGTTCAAGCCTAATGAATTCCTCATACAAGTGTTCTGTCTATCGGGCATTTCTTTAGCCATCGTGTCTTTCTGCAGCCTTCGTGTTCTCTGCGTTCTGATTCGTCCAGGGCCGGGGGAAGTGGGCGGGGACAGGGAGCGGGTCGACCAATCAAAGCAGAGGGCCTTCTACACTGTCATGGCGATAATGGGAGTGCTGGTGTTGTGGTTTGCAGGGCTTCTCGTCACAATGTTTCTGATCTACTTTGAGCCACTGAGCCTTGCGAGCTGTGTGATGCTTGCATCTGAACCGGTGACTAATCTGCCCAGCAATTTGGTTTTACCTCTGCTGTTCCTACACAGAGCAGGAAAACTATCATGTTGCTGCCGCTGATGTACACTCACCGGCCACTTTATTAGGTACAGCAGTTACATTTCTTGTTAACACATATAGCTTATCAGCCAATCACATGTCAGCAACTCAATGCATTTAGGCATGTAGACCTCTGAGTATTTCAGAAACTGCTGATCTACTGGGATTTTCACACACAACCATCTCTAGGGCTTACATACAGAGAATGGCCCGAAAAAGGAAAAATATCAAGTGAGCGGCAGTTGTGTGGATGAAAATGCCTTGTTGAAGTCAGAGGTCAGTGGAGGGTGGGTAGACTGGTTCGAGATGATAGAAAGGCAACAGTAACTCAAATAACCACTCACCGGCCACTTTATTAGGGACAGCAGTTACATTTCTTGTTAACACATATAGCTAATCAGCCAATCACATGTCATCATTGCATTCATGACTTCTACAGTAGTAAGTAAGTAAGTAGTAGTGATATAAAGCAGAATGATACGTTTGTTAAAGCAAAAGGTTTATTTCAAGACAGCCTCCGGAGGGGTCACTAAGGTATCTTGCTAAGAGTGACGCCGTTTCCTTAAAATCATCAGATATTTAAGGAACTTTTGCTCCCCAGCGGGGGAGACGTCTAAATTACATTACAGTGGGATTGGATAGATAGTAAGTAAGTAAGTAAGTAAGTTCGTAAAATAAAGTAAGACTTCAAATTTCAACATTTATGTCAAAATATTTTTTTTTACATTGGACTAGGGCAACATTGAACCTTCCACACTGAGAGCTGAGAGTGTTCTGAACATTTCGATATGAATCACCTGGGTATTATGTTATCTACTTGCCCTCTAAAATGGTAATTTATAAAAGCATGTAAAATCGAGAAAATGCCCTTAGGGCTCAGAGGGTTAAGGGACCACCATAAATGTGTACTGGTTGGGTGGTCAATCAATTGTAGTGGGCCAGTCTGCGTCCAAAATGCCAGGGACAAGTTTTTGTCCCAGTCCAACCCCGGTCAGCAGGCACTTTACATCATGAGTAAAACAAATCATTTCATCCATTTACTTTTTTCATTTCCTCAAATGGATACCTAGTGTTTTTGGAACTCCAGCTTAACGAGGACCGATTATGCTATTTTTCAGTCTAACTTTGGTACTGCAGTTTAGCCTCTCAGCAAAAACGCTCTCTCCCTCCGCACTCTGTTTGAACCTGGCCAATCAGAGAAGGCCGGTAACTGCATAGCAACAGGCACGCCCCCTAGAGGGGGGGACAGGGACATGTCTGAGCGTGTAGTAGCATGACCATACATGGAAAATCTGCTTTGTGTGACATCACGCAAATCAAGGAAACTAGGCACTAGGCTGCCGCGAACGGCATCGGAGTGTTGAGGCTGTGCACCTGCAGCCACCCCAGACAGTAAGTCGGGAATTTGTCTAAAATGCATGTATGTCATTATCTGACACTTTGGCATCATTTAGCATGACTGTATAACATTATAACAGCATTCATAGGTCAGAAAAGATGAAAAAGCATAATAGGTGCTCTTTAAGGTACTGGTCAATTTCTTACAGTGTCACTTGCCTGCTCTT
>NC_137227.1:16634478-16651978 GCF_949987685.1 Ammodytes marinus
ACATCTTGTGTTTTGGGTGCACAGGCCTACTGATCTGATGCTGTTGTGTTATGTGAAAGTGAAATTATAGGATGGTTGAGTGGTATAGTCTGTGGCTGGTGCTATCCAGGGAGCCAGTTCCAGCCCAGGGGTGGTGGCTCCCATCGGTGTGGGAGACCAGGACCCTGACTATTGAGCAGAGGAAGAGGCAGCAGCACAATGGTCAGTAAAATGTGGTACTTTTGTGGGATTAAAACAATAAAAAAAAAAAAAAAAAACATAAAAATGGACATATATCAATACACACATACACAATTCCAATAATAGAAAAATAAATATGTGTACCTATTATAAAATTCCATAATCATGGTGCTAGTATTAAAATATATGGTGAGTGGCGGGGATGGGTGGGGGGGAGGGGAAATATGGGAAGGTGGGTTATGTGGTAGATGGGGATTGTTTTTTCCGGTGCTAAATTTAGGTTCAGGTGTGAGGGGAGCGGTGGTTAGGGTTAGGGTAAAGGGTACATGGTTAGATAGCACAGATGGGAAAGCCCCGCTCTTTCCCCTGGGAGACCCGGGTTCAAGCCCCAAGCCCGACAGTGCAAAAAAAGGGGGAGGGGGGAACAAAAAACCTTTTGGCCCATAGACATATATATGTGTATGTGTAAAGTATCCAGATGATTACTTAAATACATAAATAAAAGGCCCTAAAACATTAGCTAAAATCATCCTAAAATTAGTGCTGTACCATAAAGTGTTATTAAAACATCATTTGTCATTAAAACCAAGGGGTACCATTGTGCCGAGTTTGTCAATCCATATTTTTTCTGCTCTCTTCCTCTGCCCAATAGTCCACCTATTATTTGATTCTAGACCAGAGATGATGAGGTTTGTCGGTGAATGTATTTGGAAATGTCTGACTAAGGGTGTTGTAAGTCTACCTTCCCCAATGTTGTATGTGTGTTGTTTTAATCTGGTCAGTAATGTATGTTTTGTTTCCCCAATGTAGTGTTTCGAACAGGAGGTGCAGGTGATTATGTAGATGATGTTGCTGGAGTGGAGTGAAAATGTGCCCAGGGTGGGGTGTGATGCTCTGCTGTGTATGTTATGTATGAGTTGGGTTAGTGGTTAGGGTTAGGGTTAGGGTTAGGGTTAGGGTTAGTGGTAAGGGTTAGGGTTAGTGGTAAGGGGTTAGGGTTAGGGTTAGGGTTATGGTTATGGTTAGGGTTAGGGTTAGTGGTAAGGGGTTAGGGTTAGTGGTAAGGGGTTAGGGTTAGGGTTAGGGTTAGGGTTATGGTTAGGGTTAGGGTTAGTGGTAAGGGTTAGTGGTTAGGGTTAGGGTTAGGGTTAGGGTTAGTGGTAAGGGTTAGGGTTAGAGTTAGGGTTAGTGGTAAGGGGTTAGGGTTAGGGTTAGGGTTAGGGTTAGGGTTAGTGGTAAGGGTTAGTGGTTAGGGTTAGGGTTAGGGTTAGTGGTTAGGGTTAGGGTTAGGGTTAGGGTTAGTGGTTAGGGTTAGGGTTAGGGTTAGGGTTAGGGTTAGGGTTAGTGGTAAGGGGTTAGTGGTTAGGGTTAGGGTTAGGGTTAGGGTTAGGGTTAGTGGTAAGGGTTAGTGGTTAGGGTTAGGGTTAGGGTTAGGGTTAGGGTTAGGGTTAGGGTTAGGGTTAGGGTTAGTGGTAAGGGGTTAGTGTTAGGGTTAGGGTTAGGGTTAGGGTTAGTGGTAAGGGTTAGTGGTTAGGGTTAGGGTTAGGGTTAGGGTTAGGGTTAGGGTTAGGGTTAGGGTTAGGGTTAGGGGTAGGGTTAGGGTTAGAGGGTTAGGGTTAGGGTTAGGGTTAGGGGTTAGGGTTAGTGGTAAGGGTTAGGGGGTTAGGGTTAGGGTTAGGGTTAGGGTTAGGGTTAGGGTTAGGGTTAGGGTCGCTATCTTCCACTAGGAAATACTTACATCCATGAAACTTACCCCACTTACTAGAACCAGCCCCACAACTATACCCACCAAAGTATTTGATGCTGGGATCGATTTTTAATTTTTTTAATTTTATGGGTTAGGGTTAGAGATAGAGTTAGGTTTAGGATTAGAGGGTTAGGGTTGCTATCTCCCAATATGAAAGTCTTTCATCCATGAAACTTACCCCACCTTTTAGCATCAGCCCCACAACTGTACCCACCAAAGTATTTGATTCTGGGATAAAGAGAAATAGATTTTGAAGGGGGGTGATTTTCACATCAAGCCATTACATTTACTTCCATTCTTTTCCTGAAGGGTATGGGGTTAGGGTTAGGGGTTAGGGGTTAGGGTTAGGGGTTAGGGTTAGGGTAAAGGGTAAGGGGTTAGGGTGCACACCATGACACAAGTTAAAGCTTGCTGCATTGCCTGCACCTGGTCCTTGTAGCACCTTCAAGAAAAAGTCCTGTGAAGTAAACCTGGTGTGTTGGTAATGGGTTAAAACATGGAACACCGTCCGAATGTCACTCTTTCTATCACACAGTGTTATTGAACTGAACTGCTTTTTCTGTCTGAGTCGTGCTCCGTCTTCTTTCATCTGTGTGTCATCCTGCCATTTCACCTGCCTGCACTCATCACTCCCTGCGTTCTATGATCCTCTTTCATGGATATTTTTCTGTGTGTGTGTGTGTGTGTGTGTGTGTGTGTGTGTGTGTGTGTGTGTGTGTGTGTGTGTGTGTGTGTGTGTGTGTTTTCAGTATATCCAATGTTCTCATCCCCACCGTCTCTCTCACATCACGACACCGACTCTGCAGCAGAATTTAAAGGTGCAGTCAGCAATTCTGGAGAACGCTTGTTGTCAAAATCACTTTTTGTCAAAATCAGTGATTATCTCCTCACGATCCGCTACCAGCTGTCTGTATTGTCTGTGCGCTGAAAAAATTACACCGCCTAGACGGGCATGTTACTAAAGTATATGTTAACAAAAGGGGGGCACACATAGCCAGCAACATGCCCGTTTACAGAGCCTAGGCTGTGTATTAACAATGGATTGTTTTAATTCAGTGCAAACACAGTAAGGACAGGTAGCAGGATCGTGAGGAGATATTCACTGATTTTGACTAAAAGCAATTTTCACAACAAGCGTTCTCCAGAATAACTGACCATTAAAGGCCCCATTACAACTGTTGCCTCATAGCAAGGCAAGGCAAGGAGAGGTAAGTTTATTTATATAGCACAATTCAGACACAAGGCCATTCAAAGTGCTTTACAGGGGCAAGATTAAAATACACAATACACATCAGAAAAGCGATTGAATAGAAATAAAGCATTTAAAAACAAATTAATAGAAATAGAACATTTAAATAAAATAAAAAATTACAGGTTAAAATGGAAACTGAAAAGTCTTCAGACTTGATTTAGAAGAGCTGAGATTTGCAGCAGACCTTAAGTTTTCTGGGAGTTTGTTCCAGATATTTGGTGCATAAAAACTAAAAGCTGCTTCTCCCTGTTTAGCAGATAACTGAGAGACGACCCTGTCCTTGTTGAACCATGACACCATTTAAAACTTGCTGCTGCTGTGGTGGTGCCTGCTCCTGTGATTAAATATTAAAACTAAAGCACTAATATGAACAAAACAAAAATAATTATAGCCTAGTTATTATTAAGCCATTTTTGCAAATCGTTGCAATTACTGTTGACAATGACCATTACCACTCCACATGTGTGACCATTGAGCTTTGAGGGCATTTCATGTTAACCACAATTCACTCTGTCTATTCTTATCGGCATTGTTACAGACAGACAGCTGTTTCCGGTTAAAAATTATTCTGAAAACTCGCTGTAAGTTACAATGCTTTGCCAATTCTGAATGGCTGAGAGACCAGTAAATAACGGACGTACTGTTTATTTACTTATTTTATTTTCTATGTTATATAGTAGCCTATATATATACTTTTTTGTTTTGCCTAACCTCTGGCACTGTTTAGAATGTATTTATTGTTAATATTACTGACCTTATTTGACCAATTTTATGCTTTTGTTCTTTTTGTGGGTCAGAGAGACAAAACGTTATTTCGATTCCTGGCGCATATTGAAGAAAAATTGACGATAACGCGACTTTGACTTTGACAAATTTTTAGTCGCCAGACACACAGCTCCAAATGAACGCTGAAGTTGCTCCACATATTAAACACCAGTCTGTTTTCAGCACACACACACACACACACACACACACACACACACACACACACACACACACACACACACACAGTACAGACAGGTAGCAGATTGTGAGAAGATATTCACTGAATTGGACACAAGGTGATTTTTCGAACTGTCTCCAGAATTACCTACTATGCCTTTAACCTTTACAGAGCAGTCCCACTTTGTGATTAAGCCCGATGACAAAATTCTGAGAAGCAAATTTGACCTTTTTGAAAATATGGTTAACAGCCAATATCCATATTTCTCCCTGTGACTCAAGTCATTCAGTGCTTTGTTTGTGCACACGCGCGCACACACACACACACACGCACACGCACACACACACACACGCACACATACGCAAACATACACACACACACACACACACACACACACACACGCGCACGCACGCACGCACGCACACACACACACACACGCACACACACACACACACACCCACTTGTTTGATTTCTTGTCTAAATGTGTCAGACTGCCCTGACCCCCTCTGCGTGTTTTTTGTTAATTGCGCTTCAGTGACGTCTGCTGCTGTGGTGAGTAATAACTGAATGAATTATGGGATATCTGTTAGTTTTGAACCGTGTCAGACGTTACAACGGGCTCAGCTGCACACGTCAACCCTTTGTCATCCTCAGAATGGCGTCAAATCATCTCCGGATAGAAGGTTAACTACCGCGGCGTCTTTATGCGTCTTACGTCTATCCATCTATATTTGTCTTACGTCTATCCATCTATATTTGTCCTATCTATCTATCTATCTATCTATCTATCTATCTATCTATCTATCTATCTATCTATCTATCTATCTATCTATCTATCTATCTATCTATCTATCTATCTATCTATCTATCTATCTATCTATCTATCTATCTATCCATCCATCCATCCATCCATCCATCCATCCATCCATCCATCCATCCATCCATCCATCCATCCATCCATCCATCCATCCATCCATCCATCCATCCATCCATCCATCCATCTATCTATCTATCTATCTATCTATCTATCTCGCATATACAATTACGACATACTCAAATTGATGTGAAATTAGTATGAGTAGGACGTTAGTATATGGCTTTCCGAACACAGCCTGCGTCTGCTTCAACGTTCCTTTGCTGTCAGGTCGCAATGCATTATGGGAGGTCTTTAGTTTGACACCTGTATACGGTGATAACTGGTCTTGATTACAAGCAGTTTCTTGATCACACCTTCCCTTAAGGCCTTTTAGCCAGGGCACAATTCAATTAAGTATTAAGTTCAATTAATAGCAATTAATTACCGCCTAAAAGCGTTCGTCTCATTAGTGTAGGTGTCGCTCGGCAACCTGCAGAGCTATAGATTAAAGCTCATTAATCACAGCACACACAAAATGGCCACTGCTTTTTGTGCAGGAAAAACATTTTGTGGTTGAAAAAATATATATAGTAGTGTGCCTTTCTTCAGCTTGTTCTTTAAGGTGGCTTTGGGTGACACACTTTGGGTGTCAGAGAAGAGATTTTATATTTTTTTTAAAGATAAATTCTCATAACTGAATAAACAAACTTTCCTCACAGGAAAATGTGATCCCTGGAACACTGTTAGAAGTTAGAAAGCTTCCTGAAAAGTTACTGTTTCACTGTTGATGTTGTTGTTGTTGTTGTTGTTGTTGTTGTTGTTTACAGCAGCAGGGCCCACAGTTTGGTTTAAAAACATATGCAAGTCTTACGTTTGGTTCCAGGTTCCTCAAAATAATTTAGGTTTGATTCATGATGAATTATTCAATACTAAGAATTACATGTGGAAATTTTTAAAAAAAATTGTAAACTGGCTGCAGGCTCTGTGAATGTAAACAAACCCCTCCACTGAAACTACACACTGCACCTTTAAAAGAGACTCGAAATAAGTGGATGAGTTTTTCATCATGTGACTGTTTCCGCGGGTTTGGTTCAACAGGCTTGTGGAGGGTTTTCATTAGAAAGATCATTGTAGGGGCGCTCTGGTGGTGTAGTGGATAGAGCGTGTACCATATTGGCTCCGGCCTTCGTTGCAGTGGTCGCGGGTTCAAATCCGACCCGTGGACCTTTACTGCAGGTCATCCCCCCTCTCTCTCTCTCTCTGTCTCCCCATTTCAGCTCTGTACTGTCAAATAAAGCTTGAAAATGCCCAAAAAATATCTTAAAAAAAAATAAAAAATAAAGATCATTGTAGAATAAATATGACTTTTTGTACCTTTTCCACAGCGGACTCCAGTCAAAATGGGGTTGATTAAACTTGTGAAACGTTCAGCTAAAATAGTGAATGAACCAAGAGAAACGACAGAATAGTGGAAGCGAAACTAAGAGCAACAGAGTGAGAGATTTAAATGCAGCTGTGACTCTGCATTTTCATTGTTTCTCTTTCCACTGACTCATCCCTTTGAATGAGCACATTCACACACAGTGACACAACACAGTCCCTCTCTCTAACTCTCTCTCTCCCTTTCTCTCTCTCTGCTTCTCCCTGTCTCTCTCTCTCATACTCTCTCTCACTGTCTCTCTCTGTCTCTCTCTCCCTCTCTCTCTTTCTATCTCTATCTAGCTATCTCTCCCTTCTCTCACTATCTATCTGTCTGTCTGTCTGTCTGTCTGTCTGTCTGTCTATCTATCTATCTATCTATCTATCTATCTATCTATCTATCTATCTATCTATCTATCTATCTATCTATCTATCTATCTATCTCCTTCTCTCCCTCTCTCTCCCTCTCTCCCTCCCTCTCCCTCTATCTCTCTCTCCCTCTCCTCTCTCTCTCCCTCCTTCTCTCTCTCCCTCTCTCTCTCTCCCTCTCCCTCCCTCTCCCTCTATCTCTCTCTCTCCCTCTCTCTCTGTCCTTCTCTCTCCCTCTCTCTCTCTCTCTCTCTCTCTCTCTATCTATCTCTGTACATCTTCCTTGTTGCCTTCCTCCATCCATCCATCCATCCACCTTTCCATCCATCCACTCTTCTCTTATCCATCCCTTTGTCTTTGTTAATTCTTTTTTATCTTTCATTCTATCTCTATCTCCCTCCCTCCCTCCCTCCTCCTGTTCTCTCCATCCGAGCCTTCGGGTTGTTTTTGTCAGCGAGCGGTTGCTTCCTCTCTGTGGTTCTTTCTTTCTTTCTTCCTCTCAATAAACGCGCCGGTCTTGTGATGGGAAACAAGAACTTCCCTATTTTAGTCCCTGGGGAAAACAGACACACACACACACACACACACACACACACACACACACACACACACACACACACACAGATTCAAATGTCAAATGTGCTTTGAATTAAAATGTGGTTTAACCCAAAATGTGTCATACGTGTGTGTGTGTGTGTGTGTGTGTGTGTGTGTGTGTGTGTGTGTGTGTGTGTGTGTGTGTGTGTGTGTGTGTGTGTGTGTGAGAGAGAAAGAGAGAGAGTCAGTCAGTCAGTCAGTCAGACAGACAGACAGACAGACAGACAGAGAGACGGAGAGAGAGGGAGAGAGAGAGAGAGAGAGAGAGGGAGAGCTTGGCTTTGTATTCAAATCGAAATCCTGTTTGTCAGTTGGGACGTCCACTTCCTCATCCCCAGGATACAAACTCAAACTCTCTCACTCACACACACACACACACACACACACACACACACACACACACACACACACACACACACACACACACACACACACACACACACACACACACACACACACACACACAGTTGGTGAGCTCTGGTCTGTGTGTGTGTGTGTAACGTTGAGAGCATTTCCATAAATCCCCGCCGCGTGCCAATCAACATACGGACTCGAACGTCAAACTGACTCATGCATCATCCACCAGAAGCTATTTGAATATCTGACATATGAAGCGTGATTTAGAAAAATAGGTTGTTGTTGTTTTTTTACCACATTTTTTCTTTCTTCTGGCAAGTACTGATGTGTGTTCTGTCATGTTTGTATGTGACATTAAAAGTGGAGTCAGAGATTCTGGAGAACGCTTGTTTTTTAAAAATAAAATTTTGACAACAAGCGTTCTCCAGAATCGGTGAATCCACTTTTTAAAAGGCATAAACAAGTGATTTTTACTTTGCTGCCATCGATGTGTGAGTGTGAGTGTGTGTGTGTGTGTGTGTGTGTGTGTGTGTGTGTGTGTGTGTGTGTGTGTGTGAATGGGTGAATGTGGTAGGAAATGTAAAGCGCTTTGGGGCTGAGAAAATCGGCTAAAAAGCGCTATATAAGTCAAGTCCATTTACCAGTTTTACCATGTACCATTCCAGTTTAGATCTCACTGTACAGGTTGAAGTGTGTTGTGCCTCTGTATCTAGTCAAAGAGCATTTTTCTGTTGCTCCAATGCAAATGACTGCGAGGCTAATTTGCACATTAACTACAATACGTCCTTTTGTTTCAGTGTAACCGGCCGGAGAGAGGACTCAGGTGGAGGAACAGCTGATACCATCATAATCTTTGATGGTTTATTTATATATTTTTTTTTTTTTTTTTGCTACTTCACATTTATTTCAATATGTAATCATACAAAGATCATATACAACAATCATACAAAGTGAGACTTTTGATGTTATTTTATTGTACCTTATTTTTGTTATTTTAGATATTATTTTTACCTTAGCTTTATTCATTTTTTTATCTATTTTTATTGTACCTTATTTTACTTATTTTTATCTATTTTTATTGTACCTTATCTTAGGCCTGTACAGCACTTTGTCTCTGCTCTGGTTTGATGAAAGCGCTTTATAAATAAAGTTGGATTGGATTGGATTGGAAAGAACAAATATACAGCAATCATACAAAATACAAGTATACAACAATCACATAGCACTTGTTCGCTCCGCATTGACCTTTGTTGGTTTATTTTTGTCAATATTTTTGTAATTTTTCTTTTGTTTTTTTATAAGGCTTTGTACATTTTGTATATATCAGAGTATTGTATAAATATAAATATAAATGTACTTTATGATAATTAAGAGCCGTTGAATAAGGGGGAATGCATGAGCTTCGGCTTCCACTCACTCCCTTTCAAACAAAGACACAACATTTATTTTATGAATATTGTTTATGACACTTTACAATTATTGTTTTTTTGTTATATGTATTTGTATGATATGTCATAGGGGAGAACGGGGTAATCTGAGCCACTTTTTACATTTGCTCCCCTCTAAGGGTTACAGGGGGTGGCTCACATTACCCGATGCCTCAGATTCCCCCGTTCTCCCCTATGTCATACTTGCTTTTTTTTTCTTTCTTTTTTTTCGAAATAAAGACGAAATGAATGAATGAATCTGTGTGTTCATTCATACATTCATAACAGTTAAAGGAACAGTGTGTAACTTCTGGTGTGTCAGAGAAGTGAACATTTTCTAAGCTGTATTCTCATATCTGAATAAACAAACTTTCCTCACACGGAAAATGTGATCCCTGGAACACTGTTTGAAGTTAGAAAGCTTCCGGAAAAGTTACTGTTTCACTGTTGTTGTTTACAGCAGCAGGGCCCACAGTTTGGTTTAGACACATGTTCTAGTCTTGATGTATTTCATGCCCCTGTAAAGCCCTTTGAATGGCCTCGTGTATGAATTGTGTTATATTAATAAACCTTCCTTGTCTTGCCTTGGGGTCACAGACCATAAAACAAAAGCTGAATTCATTCTCAAAGATCAGTAGATACGAACCTCATCATGAGATACGGACCAACGTGGTGTGTGTGTGTGTGTGTGTGTGTGTGTGTGTGTGTGTGTGTGTGTGTGTGTGTGTGTGTGTGTGTGTGTGTGTGTGTGTGTGTGCAAAGCAACTCTATTTCTTGGGATTTAAGTCACAGTTTGAGACACCAACAAGACTCACAACAAAATTTGAGGAAATTTCAAGATTATATTATTAGTTCTTGGATTATTTATTGCAAAGATACGCACTACTGCTCAACACAGTTCAAAATTAGATGATTCAGTCGCTCTATACTTTAAAGGTGCACTATGTAGTTTCAGAGGAGGGGGATTTGTTTACATTCACAGAGCCGCCAGTTAGTTTACAAGACATATTTTTCTCTACATGTAATTCTTAGTATTGAATAATTCTATCGTCATAAATCAAATTATTCTGAGGAACCTGGAACTAAACGTATAAGACTAGAATATGTTTGTAAACCAAACTGTGGGCCCTGCTGCTGTAAACAACAACAACAGTGAAACAGTAACTTTTCAGGAAGCTTTCTAACTTCAAACGGTGTTCCAGGGATCACATTTTCCCTGCGAGGAAAGTTTGTTTATTCAGTTATGAGAATATACCTTTAGAAAATGTTCACATCTCTGACACACCCAAAAGTGGGGTGACTGTAGCTCAGTTGGTAGAGCGGGTCGGCCGATGATCAAAGGGTTGGAGGTTCGATCCCCGCCCTGCCACCTGTGTCATAGTTGTTGTGTCCTTAGGCAAGACACTTCACCCACCTTGCCTCGTGTGAATGTCGATAGTTAGCCTGCTATCGGTGTGTGAATGGTAACTGGCAAACAGCTTCTTCCCTTGGGCAATCAGGACACTGAACACTCAAAAAACATAAACACATTAAACAGACATACACATAGGCTACCTCACTTACACAAGTGCAATATGCTTTCTGCCTTTTAGATTTATTTATTATGACATGCCTGTCCTTGTCTTGTTTCTTGTGTTATTTATGTGTCTTGTTGTTTTTATACTGTTTTTATCTTAAATTGCTTGTCTGTTTTTTCTGTGTGTAATAATGCACCTTCAGTTGGCAATCCCAATTTCGTTGTACGGGTGACTGTACAGTGACAATAAAGACTATCTTATCTTATCTTATCTTATCTTATCTTACGTGGGAAAGGAAAACAGGTCTCCCTTGCAAAAGAGTCTTCGGACTCAATGGGATATACCTGTATAAATAAAGGTTAAAAAAAGTAACATAAGCACCTTTAACATGTACTTTTGTAGAACTATACACTGTACATGCTATCTGTTGCATGCTAATACATGCTATCTCTGAAAGCTTGTACTTACAAATTGAGTGGTAACACACCCGGGTTTGAATCCATTAGAACTCATTATCCTTGTGTGTGTGTGTGTGTGTGTGTGTGTGTGTGTGTGTGTGTGTGTGTGTGTGTGTGTGTGTGTGTGTGTGTGTGTGTGTGTGTGTGTGTGTGTGTGTGTGTGTGTGTGTGTGGCTTGGAGCATAAACCATTATTCTCTCCGCGGCTTCGTGTGTAGAGTTGAAGCCACTTTGGTCTCCAGCACCTGTAAACGTTCTGGGTTTGAGTTACACTAAAAGCCTGTGTGTGTGTGTGTGTGTGTGTGTGTGTGCGTGTGTGTGTGTGTGTGTGTGTGTGTGTGTGTGTGTGTGTGTGTGTGTGTGTGTGTGTGTGTGTGTGTGTGTGTGTGTGAGTTGCTACAAGAGCGGAAGCAGCTGTGTTCTTCACCCCCACATGTGTGAGTGTTTTCAAGTCCTTTGTTGATAAAAAAAATGTTGACATACACATTGGCTTTCTCTCATAAAATATATTTTTAAATTAGTTTGAAGCTATGACAGAGTAATCAAGTTAAATAGGCTACATATAGAACATGACTATATTGTCAGTCACATAGTTAACATTGCAAGCCATTCTACATCGCTGTCTAAAAGTTTAAAGTCTAATCTTGAATCTTGATGTATTTTCTTTGTTTATACTTTTTCTTAAACGCAATTTCTAATGTCTAATCTTGTATTTCATGCCCCTGTAAAGCACTTTGAATGGCCTTGTGTCTGAATTGTGCTATAGAAATAAACTTGCCTTTCCTTTCAAGGTTTTTTTTTTTAAATACAGAGACATTTCCTGCACAGAAAACAGATATCAGCTGTGTGCTTGTGAATAGCATTGACTTCATTACTTAACCTTGGAAGGGGCTTTATCTGTGAAAGTACTTTCTTATAAGACTCTTGAGTTCCATTTACTTCTCAGGGAAATGGTCACAGACAGAAAGGTAACTGAACCTTCAATTTAGAATATTTTGCAACCTCAGATTTGATTTGCTTTTTAGAATCCACACAAATCGACAATGAATCTTCAGTTTTGGTGTCAACTAAAGAAACGATAAACAACAAAAAAAAGCAAAGAAAAAATATTCGATTGGCAGTAGCCTCAGCAGACCAGTATGCATGTGTTTTGAACAGCCTTCCAATACTCAAATACGCTTCATACTGTATGTATATATTTATTTTTTAAATATATTTTTTGGGCATTTTTATGCTTTATTGATAGTGTAGAGACAGAGTTGAAATGGGGCAGAGAGGGGAGTGACATGCAGAGAACGACCGCGGGCTGGAATCGAACCCGGGTCCGCTGCTGGCCGAAGCCCATGGGGGGGACGCCCTACCAACTGAGCTAAGGGCGCCCCTTCATACTGTATATTGATATAAAAAAATATCGCCCACATTTTTTTTGCTATATAATACAACAGCAAAACAGGCCCCATCAACCAACATTATAACAACGATCGAATATAATCAAAGTCATGGTTAAACTTGACACTTTTGTTGGACAGTCTTGGACATACTGTACGAACTATAACAAATGTAATCCTCAATGGTTTTGCAGAGTATAGAAAGTTCAAGTAAAGTCAAGTGAAAGTTTTTTATTGTCAGTTCTGATGCAAGAGACGTACATCAGAATCAAAATGGCGTTTATCTCTGACCCACGCTGCAATAGGAACGTGAAAAATAAAATATGGAGTGTAATTGTCATGGTCTGTCTTTGTCTTGTCTTGTTTTGGTGGTTCCCCGTGTTTCCTGTTTTATTTTGGTACGTCTGTCTTGTTCCTCCCCATGTCCTGTCAAGTTTCCCTCCTGTGTGATTACTGCTCCCTCCCCTAATGTGATACACCTGTCCCTCGTTGTCTACCCTGTCTTGTGTGTGTGTATTTAACTCCCTGTGTGTCATTGTTCTGTGTCTTTGCATTGTACCTGTCGGTGAGTCCGTCCCTGTATGTTCCATGTGCCTTGCCTTTTTGCCTTTTTGGAGTTTTTGTGTTTTTTTGGACAATAAATTACCTTTATTTGAAACGTCTTGCATTTGGGTCCTGCCTGCTTGCCTGCCTGTCGTCACCGTAACAGCAATAAGATAAACATAAACATAAACAATATTTACATTAAATACATTCTAAATACAAAGTGGTGCAAGGAATTCTTTTGTACAATGTGAAAGTTCTGCTCCTATTGAAAACACATTGGAGACATTTTGTCACATGGAAGATCTTGAACTCTCTTTTATAAGTGAAGACAGTCCTGTGTTTGTCCTACAGACACACACACACACACACACACACACACACACGCACACACACACACACACACACACACACACACACACACACACACACACACACACACACACACACACACACACACAGAGGGCAAAGCTTTTGTTTCAGGAGGACAGAGGAGAGAGGCACTGATGGATGGTTCCACTTCAGCACCATGGCAGCCCGGCTCCGCTTGGCGCACTGACACTTTTTAAACAAATGGAGTTTGGGGTTGGAGGGTGGTGTGTGTGTGTGTGTGTGTGTGTGTGTGTGTGTGTGTGTGTGTGTGTGTGTGTGTGTGTGTGTGTGTGTGTGTGTGTGTGTGTGTGTGTGTGTGTGTGTGTGTGTGTGTGTGTGTGTGTGTGTGTGTGTGTGCGTGCGTTGGATCGTGTGGTGATGGAGAAAAAAAAAGACACAGGAGGAGGGATTTGCGGGACCGGATAGCGCGGTGACATCAGCTTTGAAAAATGTGTGTGTGTGTGTGTGTGTCTGTGTGTCTGTGTGTCTGTGTGTGTCTGTGAGAGAAAAAGGGGAATCAGAAGGGAGATGGTCAGAGGGAGATCTCACTCTGCTCTTTAAACGCACCAACATAGGTTACACTGTTGTTTTTTATAATATATGTTTTTTATATGTGAAAAGCCCCCCCTCTCGAAATTGACTTCTCTTTATCTGAGAATCAAATTCTTTGGTGGGTTTATTTGCTTGACTGATGTTAATAAGTGGAGTAAGTTTCATGAGCGCCAGGAAACTTACTCCACTTATTTGCATCTGGCCATTTTTGTTTTGGGCCATTTGCATTGAATTCCATTCATTTTCTGTAGAATTAGGGTTGGGCTAGGGTTGCTATCTCCCACAAGGAAAGTCTGACGCTCATGAAACTTACTCCACGTATTAACATCCGTCATGTAAATATACCCCAATATGCACCTGTTGGAAGACCAATAAGAAGAAGTACTATAGAATAAATAACTAAAAACATCACTTGATATTGTGGAAAGACTTGAGGCAGTGGTGGATGATGCCATCTTTAGTAACTAGCTTTCACCACTAGATGCCACCAGAATAGCCCTAAGTTATTACAGCTGTAGCCAACCTCTTCTTACATGGATTTTCTTTTACTGATACGTTATTGTTTGTTGTTGTTGTTGTTGTTGTGCTTTGGCAACACATATATATTGTCTTGCCAATAAAGCCGATTGAATAAAAAAAATTAAAAAAGATCATTTATTTTAGACTGCATTAGTTCATCGGGGGGTTTATTGAGGGAGTGAGCCTACTGTCTGCAATAGACGATCTAAGGACGAGTCAGACAGCGTGCTTAACCGTGACCGAGAGAGAGAGAGAGGGAGAGAGAGAGAGGGAGAGAGAGAGAGAGAGAGAGAGAGAGAGAGAGAGAGAGAGAGAGAGAGAGAGAGAGGAAAAGGCGTTTCCACGTTACAGCCAGCCGGTGACAGAGCAGCAGCAGTAGCGGACGGACGGAGAAGCGGAATCACGACCATCCTTTAACCTTATCCTATTCTATAGATCCACTCGCTACTGACAGCTCGTCTCACCCGTGTCGCCTTCACGGCCGAGTTTATCTCCCTATCAACGCCCATAGGAGACAGATTAACGCCCATCTCTGAACGAATCGGAACCGATAAAAGTGAACTGGACAAGTGGACTTTTTTTTTTTTTGTCTGTCCTCTCTTCCAGGCTGAAATTGAATTCCCAAACAGCTGTTATATCCGTCTTCTTATCCGTGAGATCCGGAGGAGATTAACAGCCCGCATCTCTCTCTCTCTCTCTCGCTGCCTCTTTCGCTCCCTGTGTCTGCAGCTGACTCATTGGGTGAGTAAAGCAAGCCTACATCATGTTTAACTTAATTTTTTTATTTGCGTTGATTTCAAATGTGCGTACTCATTTGATGTTTAGTTCAAAGACTTTTATGGGTGTAGTTTATTCTAGTGCTGGGACTTGGTCTGCCCAGCTTCTTCCGTTCATGCACACGGATAAATTCTCTCCTCGCATACCGTTACATGGCACTCACTGGCAGACTCGCCTACTTCACAGCCGTCCTGTTAAATTTAGTTTTCCGGGATTTCTTGGTTGTATTTGTTGCCGTCAAATGCACACGAGGGGCTGAGAAAAGTTGAAGAAATGGTGTGTTCACGACCCCTTCTCGACTATAATAAGAGAGTAAAAAAACACATCTGTTTGTGGATAAAGTGGACATTCGGGAGGAGGGACACCGGAAGAACAACTTCCTGTTATCCGAAATAGTTGAGACATTTAAAAACAAAACAAAAAGCCTAAAGAATACGGGCCTGTTGTGAACTTGTTGTTGACGATTTTTAATAGCCGGTCAAATGTGCTGTAAAGTAACAGGCTACATGAAGAGTGAAATGCTTTGTCGACTTGACTGGACTTGGTCTTGAACTTGACTGTTAAAGTGGTAAATTGTTAAATTTCCCAGGCTGAAGAGAGGGCATTTAACACACCATTGATTGGCCTAATTGGATTGGGGTTAATGCCACTGTCGCCCTTCACGTGTCTACTGTACTTTTCGTTCCTCCACAGCCAAGTACTTGATTTAGTGGGTGTGTGTGTGGGTGTGTGTGTGTGCGTGTGTGTGTGTGTATGTGTGTGTGCGTGTGCGTGTGCGTGTGTGTGTGTGTGTGTGTGTGTGTGTGTGTGTGTGTGTGTGTGTGTGTGTGTGTGTGTGTGTGTGTGTGTTGGCTGGGGAAGGGGTGGGTCTTTTATGAATGGATGTGTCTGGCAGGGTAGGGGGTGTAGGGGCTGACTATCTCCCTCACCTGATATATCTTCTGACAGTTTAACAAAAGCGATTGTATATAGTAATCTTGTATATTCCAGACTCAATATATAATTAATTAAAGGAGAAATAAAAAGTTAAATTCCTCAATTTATTTTCTATTTTTGCTTAAATTAAGTATAAACGTTAGGCACGGACATTTTTTTTATTGGCTAGTATAATCAAATGCCGCAAACTACAAACACATTACAAATGACAAACACTCACTTCAGAGTGTTTGACACTTGAGTGACAGCTGTCAGTCTGTTTCCTGTGAGGCCTTCCAGTCATTCTGGCAGTTTCCACTTTTTACAAGCTGCTCAAAAACCCCTGTACAATCCCAAGTGTGTGTGTGTGTGTGTGTGTGTGTGTGTGTGTGTGTGTGTGTGTGTGTGTGTGCGTGTGCGTGCGTGCGTGCGTGCGTGCGTGTGTGTGTGTGTGTAACCCACCTTGACTCAGCTGTTTTGAGAGCCTGGTGGTTCTGCTCTGGTCTCTAATACAAATCGATCCGGCTTCTCGGATGGAGGAAAAGGAAAGTGGGCCGCGCAGCAGAAATAAGCTTCCTCTCTCGGCTTTGTACACACAAACACACACACACACACACACACACCCACACACACACACACACACACACACACACACACACACACACACACACACACACACACACACACACACACAGTCAATCGCTTCCTTTCTGTGTTTTTGTCCGCGGTGTCGGTTGCCGCCAGGGGAATGTTTGTGGTCGATTGTTTGCAGGCGCTGAGTCAAACAATGTTTTCGGTGTGTGTGTGTGTGTGTGTGTGTGTGTGTGTGTGTGTGTGTGTGTGTGTGTGTGTGTGTGTGTTTGTGTGTGTGTGTGTGTGGTGAGGAGGGGGGATCAGCATATAAACTGGTGCAACTTGAAGCAATGAAAACAAATGAAAAACATGTCATTTTTTTTGGCATGGACTTGTAAGCCAGCTATTCCCTTCTGTGACACATGCCCGACAACAGAAAAGAATAGATTTCATCACTTGGTTTGGGAGGGACCATAAGAAGTAAGAAGAAAGCTTGGAGCATAGCAACATAGAAAAAGGATGTGATATATTTTAAGTACTGTCACTTAGTAAATAGGAAATTAAACTTTGTTCAGACGAAACTGGATTCGCCAACGTCAGATGTGTTGCCGTCATTTGGTGTGAAGCATCACCAGACTAGGATTGCCGGTAAACACTATCCCTGCGTTCCAAATCACATACTCTTTCTTTTTACTACACTACATACTAAAGTACAGAAGAGTTTTAGGGCAACAGGAGAG